>NW_028292586.1:9702766-9937405 GCF_029948245.1 Actinia tenebrosa | reverse complement strand
ATAAGTAAGGGGGGAAGGAAAACTCGCGATTCGCGCGGCGATTATTTTGCCGTACATATTGCGGGTTTTACCCGGGAAATTACGAACGCATGGGGGGTGACAGCAGATGACGGGAGTTCCCGCGAAAAGTCCCTACTGCCTGCCTATGTTGGGTCCTGCCAAAACGAAGTATCAAATACTTCGATAATAATGGATACCATCAAAAGCTTTCAAGAAACAAGACGTGCGCAAACTTAGAACACACAGGTTCTGGACATGGTTAGGACGAAGGACTTGGCCGATTTACGACATTTATGGAAGGTAATTAACGGATTGAGACTATGCCACAGGAAGAGCCAGAACAGATAATCGACCATAATGCCCGAACTGTAATTACCGTTGGAGTTGACCTTTATAAAAGATATGGACGGGGAATGGATTATTGAAAGCCGCGCGGGGCCGCAATCCCTTAGAGCGTCTGGTAAAAGAACCTGTCGTCTTAAAGTAAGGTACCAACCCGGAGCATTAGAAGGAATGACCTGTTATTCTTATGAGGTTTGGGGGGATTGCTACCATGTTACAGGGATAATGTGACGGGGTCGTATGAAATGCCCACGCCAGAATGTAAAGAAGTTACAACCAATGGCGACATCATGAGTAATTGTGTTGTAGGTAGTCCGGGAATTCTTTGAAGATGCTTCCCTTGCCAGTGTGGTAAGTAACCTTAAAGCGCCGAGAAGCCATTCGAAAGTGGGAGCATTCTACCCGCAAGACTGGAGGAACCATAGCCAATATTAAGAAGTTGGAAGTGGCATTAGAGCGGGCATACACGTCAAGATATCACAGACGGGTTATTTTTACTCTGGACTCACAAATATGGAGGTAGAGGAGCTCCTATTGTTATCTACCAACATAATGGGCCGCTTGGGCGGGAAACTAAGGTTTCTAAGAAGGTTAAGACCTCAGTCTACAAAGTATCTCCGTTAGCAGACTGGTTCATGAGAATTCCATCTGGTTAATGGACCGCAGAAGGTAGGCAATTTATGACACAAAGACGGTACTTTGTATAGACCCGAAATGGAACAGCTGAAGATAGACAGCGTTGTGAAGACCGGGTGAAGATTTTCCCGAAGTATTAAGTTCTCGTTCCCTGGACCTTCTTCTTTCTTAGACGCAAAGAAGCGTAATGGCTGGAAGCGACTCCTAGCGACCTTCCCAATTCCAAAAGGCCTGATAGCATAGAACATGGTCAGGAGTGAGGTCATTGGAAATATGGAATACGACGACGAGGACGAGTATGTCTCGCGGGATATGAAACATTGTTACCTGCGGTCTTTCAAAGGCCTAGAGATTGTAAAGAGTATTATGACCGTTACGGGACATACGGGGCAGCCAATTCTTTAGGGTAGCTTTGGATGGTACGTACGAGGCCCCAGCAACAGGATTCGTTCTAGATGACCAGCATGGAAGCTAAAGGAGGGATTACATCCCATTAATTACGCGTGGTATGGGAAGCATCTGCAAGAAAAAAAAAAAAAAAACACAAAGGAATGGATCCCTGTGCCGCTATTAAAGTCCTCGAAAAGAAGGAAACTCCTTAGTACGCTGCTCATGAGGCATATTATGTCCGTCGGGAGTTTACCAAACCGGCTGCTGCCCAGAAGACAATTGTTGCATAACCGCCCCCGCCATAGTATTTGGTAAGTTCACTCAGGGCGCAAAAGGAAGGGAGAAGCACATGCAACGCCGCTTAATCACAGATAAAGGGAGAATAAAGCTTCCTCGTTCAACGAGCTCACGACCAAGGTTCAATGTTTGTGTCAGTGTAGAGAAGTGGGATCACATTCACCAGATTCCATGCCAACAATGGAATGCCTTGTGTTACTATCAAGACACACAGAACCGCAGTATTACATCCTCGCGCACTGACCGCTAGCATGTTTAGTTTACGCCCACATTAATCTCTTAGCGAGTCTGCTGCGGTTTCTTTGACAAGGAAGGACATTCCAAGAGTAGGCTCTATGACCCCCCCCCTCTTTGTACGGTCAAACCTTGCAGTGATCGAAAAAGATGCAAGAGCTTCTACACCGACGGACGATCAATTAGACAGAAAGAGGGCAATTGGGAGGGTCAAGGACGAAGAGATAAAGGCCTGGCGAGCAAGAGTAACATACGACGGTAATCATGCCCATAAAGGAACGGTCCACACACCCGACTGAGGAACCATTACCAAGTGTCAACAGACCCCATTTTTACCACCGCTTCTCTTATCATTGACGGAACAGGAGGCAAGTGGTAGACTACCGAGTCCTGCAACTATTCCCTAAAGTCACCGTATAACTCCTACACCTCGTTAGGTAGAACGCGAACTCACGCTATGGGCTTGAAGCACAAACTTACCATAGTTTCTTTCGTTGGAATGGCACTAAATGGTCCTAGAAGCTATTCCATGATATTCCTCTGTGATCTTATGGGATGAAATCTGTACTGTGCCCTTAGAAATCCTAAAAGAGTTCGTTAGACTTCATAAAGGTAAGTGCCAGGTAATCTTCGCAGGAGATCCTTGCCAGCCACCCCCAATAGCAGGGGAAATGCCCCACGAATGGTTAAAAGGAATGGTATAGATACGCAGAGGAAAATTAACACCGCTTACCGTAGCAAGGATCAAGTAAGGAACCTCAAAGCGGAACTAAGGGGCCTTACAGACGCTCAGCAATGTAAAGTACTCCGTAAGAGAGTACGAGCCAAGTCCTATGAGGAATTCTTACAGGCCTGGGAACCCCAAAGATGTTGTCTAAGTAGTAAGCGTGCTTCTCAGGCCCGTATTCAAAAAGATCTGTTAAATATTCACCGCGAAAGATTCCCCACTAATCTCGTACCCGTTTGCTATAGCCCCGAGATACCAGAATGCAGAAAAGAGACGTACGGGTACCTGGCACTGACATTACTTTAGAGAACGCAGTTACCCCACGATAAAGCCTGGGTGCAATGAAAGACGTAGAAGGATTACTTCCCACCCCGATTGGAGACTTGGTTACTGCATGACGGTACATAGTGCCCAGGGATTAACCGTAAAAGAAACGATATGGATCATAGACCAGCGTTTGTGTGGAGTAACTTAATTTACACCGCCGTAAGCCGCGTAGTAAGGCCGGTAGAATACGCCAAGCAATTGAAAAGAGCTTGGGGTCCGCAACTGCGTTACGATAAGACCCCAGAAGACGTAGCCAAAGAGAACATTACGAAGAAACCTCCTTCGCTACAAGCGCCACGACGAAGAAAAAAATATGACGTTCGACCTCTGCGTGGACGACCGTCTATAAGAAAGGGGCAAGGTGTGCCAAATGTAACATACCTCTACTATGGAGGTTTGACCCGAATGACGATCAGCAGTTCTCCGTGGATCGTATCAACAACAAACGCGGGCATTGCAGAGGTAACGTAAGACTGACATGCCTAGAGTGTAATCGGGCGCGCGGTGCTGCGCTACTCTGAGTCTTTGGGGACTATGAGCAGCTCTTCCATGACAAATCCACGACTTGGGCCATTTAGGTAATACAACACGGGTTGCCCTTCCTTGGTGACGGACTTTGAAATCTCATACGTTTCCAAAGACCAGTTAGGATCCGTGGCTCTCTTACTGCCACCTTCGAGTTCCCCCGGCTGATAGAGGTATCTGACCACTATGTTGCGGGGTAGCTTTTTTTCCTTTAGTCCGACCGCCCTCGAACTTCTGACGTAGGACTTGTGTTTCCACGTGTTTCTTTTTTATGGCATCTCTGGGTTTTATTCCCGTAGCCCTGGCCGCCTCGTTGTTCAAAGCCGCGACGACCTGGGGGAGCCTCTGAGTCCATTCTCTGTTGCGTTTGGATGGATCTTCCAGCTCTTTCCAATACTGGTACCCAAAGAGACGCTCGGCCAGGGTCTTATTGAATCTTTCGACGATGCTCTGACCCCTGTGGTACTCAGCTTCGGCTCTCCTAATTTTAGTGCTGTGGTCTTTCAGGGTCTTAGTAACCACGCCCATGAACTCTGTCCCCGCATCCACTTGCAGCAGCTTAGGCCATTTCAAGACGCGCTTATAAATCCTACCTAGGGCTTCTGCGACTTCCCCAGAATCCTGCTGGTTATGGGTTCGGCGTCCTTGTATCTGCTTGCGATATCAACTACGGTCAAAGCGTACCTATAGGTCTTCTTTCTCACCTTGTCGTGCGGTAAGAAGAGCAAATCTGCCTGATGAACTTCATTGGGGGCATTTACGGTAAAGCTGGGCCTGGGAATGTACTTAGGCACGGGAAGATAAACCTGCCAGAGGGTTTGTTTTTTTTAACCAGTTCTTAGCCGTTTCTTCTGATACCCTGGCCGCGGTCGCGAGTTTCTTGATGGCCGACGCTCCTTTCCAATAGCCTTCAGGCCCATAGTAAATCCTTTTAAGTTTGTCCTCAGTTCGGCCCATTATATGAATAGAATCGCGCTTCGCTTGATTCAAGCGAAGGATAAAACAAGATTGATCTTACGTCCATTAAAATCCACCGTCTTTCCGTCCACTTTAATGTTGATGTTTATGCTTTCCACCAAATTAGACAAGTCATAGCTCAAAGAAATGGGGGTGTATTCTACCAGGTCAAATGGATTACCTTTGGGTAGAAACTTGGACATAAGAGAAGACTTTTCTCCATTATTGTAACTATGGATCAAGTCGCAATAGACTTCGTAAGAGGATGCGACTTTCCATTTTACATCATATGTAGTACCGCTATTTATTGTGGTACTAGTAAGACCCAGGAGTTCTACCAATGAACTGCCTTTTAAATTAACGCTCCCACTATTTTTTTTGAATTTCATTTCATGGGGTAATCCTGTGGTAAGAGTATATCCATGCTTTGCTAGCTCCTTAGCCAGTGTTATAGGTGTGTATTGGGAATCTGGTATTTTTGGTTTGGCGGCATTATCAACGACAAAGCCATTAATTAAATTATACCAAGAATTGTACAAAGAGCAACTAACCAACCGAACCCTTTCCGCGCGGATGGGAGGATTCAGATAAGTGGTAAAGTTATTCTTGTCGCTTTCCAAAAAGACGATCATTATAATAGATACGCCAAGGCCACGCCTCCTGCCAGCCCTGCGACTCCTACGAAGACCAACTCACTATTTTTTTGTTTCTTAGAAGGCTGGTAGTAATTCTTAAAGTCAGGCTTCTTTAACACCACTGTGGGGTGCGCCTGCGAATAAAGTTTAAAGGCATAGTCTGTATTTTCAAAGTTCTTATCCGCCTGCATTTTGTCTTGGTAGTTCTTGTCCAACCAATCCCGGTAGGCTTGTCTTTTTTTATTCCAAGCCGCCACGTCCCGCTGATATTTCTCCAGCGCTAAGTCGTGCCTTTTTCTTTCGGCGTTAGATTCTGCGTTTTTATCACCGCTAACTAATTTATCCAGATATCTACCGCCATAATTAGCTCCTGTAAATGCTAAAGCTGCAATAACTCCACCTGCGACTAAGCTAACCATTATATGTTAGGCAGGTACTTTTCCTTTCGTAGGTAATCCTTTAGCAAGATAGCCCCGCCAACGGCAGCGGTCATCTTAGCAAAATTAGCGAAGCTCTTGCTTGGGTCTTCAGTAAAGTCTTCTTTGAGCACTTTCTTACCCACCCAACCAATACCCGCAACAATGGAAGTAATAATAGCTGCTTCTTCAACAGTTTTCAACAACGCGGTCGACATTATATTACAAAGCGAGAAGGTTATTCCATTTCAGGGATTTTGCTTTTTCTAACCTCCACAGGTGCGCGATATGTTGGGGCCTCCCACTTTACTTCTGGCTTCGTAGCCCGCCATTGTAAGTAAAGGCTGCCTGCTGCTATAGCAATTCCTATCGCGCCAATGACATAGCCGGGATTCCAAAAGGATTCGCTTTCGTCCTCCACCTTTTCTTCTTTTTTGGCTTTATTCTTTCTGTTCATCTCCGCGAGCTTCTTTCCCGCGGCAACTCTGCCTGCAGATTTAGGCTTGGTAATCTTCTGCTCCTCCTGAGGTTGTTCTTCGGTGCCACTCATCTTATATCTAAGGACTTGAAGGACTTGATAATAACTTGACGGCGACTTGACAATGACTTAAGGATGACTTGATTAAGTACTTAAGGACGACTTGACAATGACTTGACTAAGTACTTGAGAATGACTTAAGACGACTTGACTAAGTACTTGACAATGACTTGACTAAGTACTTAAGACGACTTAACAATGACTTGACTAAGTACTTAAGGATGACTTGACTAAGTACTTGACAATGACTTGACTAAGTACTTGACTAAGTACTTAAGACGACTTAAGGACGACTTGACTAAGTACTTGAGAATGACTTAAGGACGACTTGACAATGACTTGACTAAGTACTTGAGGCGACTTGATCATCAGCAAGTGCTGCCTGGAAGACCTTTTCGACTTCTCTATCCTTCTTGAAGTCCTTCCAAGATGTTCCGAAGGAACCTAGTACCTCTTTCAAGTCGACATGCTGAGCTACGTGCAAAGCCGCAGAGGCGACTGCCATTAACTTACCGCACTTCAAAGACAACCACCCGCAGGTTATCTTAAGTTCTTGGGCGATGACATAGTCCTCGCTTATGTCCTTCCGCAGTTGCTCCACGTCGTCTATGGGCAGCGCAAGTCCAAGTAATTTAGTTGCAAGTCGGATAGCGGAGTCTGCGACGGCGTCCGTGGTCTTACTTGCAAGGGCGGCCTCGTACCTCTTATGGAACTTCTTAACCTCCTCTTCTGACAACTTGTTAACTTGCTCATGGGTAAGTTCCTTGCCTATCATTTCTTTACACTTCCCCGAAGACACAAGGATGTTGAGTTGTTCCTTGAGGTTACTTTCGTCTAACTGTGTGGGGACTTCATCTAAGAGCTGCTCAATCACCATATACATTAACGTCATAAGGAAACCTCAAAGAAAAGATCATCTTGGAATGTTGATGCGTCTTTAAATGCCGCATGTATTCATGCAACTGTTCCTTGGATATCTCACCGCCGTAGTCGCTTAAGATGGTTTCCAGGTCAGACTTACTGGGTGTATAAAATACGACCAGGGAGCCTATGTTTTCCCTGAAGGGTTTAGAGACGCTGGTAAGCTGCTGCGAGAGTAACCAAACGCTGATATTGTCATGCCTACCGCTGAAAGCAAGCTTCACCAATTCGGAGGTGCGCTTTTTTACGTCATCCCCACAGGCAATGTCATCCAATATGAGTAAAGTCTGTGTATCTTTAGGGAATTGCTTGTGCCAAAACTTCAGATGCCCGGATAACTCATTAGGGTCTAAGATATCCACAAAGAAGTCATCGTCTTTCGCGCCTATGCCTTCCCAGGTACGGTTATTCTTGTAGGTGGGGCAGAGCAGCGCTATGTAGTCGAAACGGTATCTAAAGGGTCCTAATAGCTGCTCCACGACGAATTGTGTCTTTCCACAGCCGGTGGGTCCTACTATCAGAGCATTGCAAGGTATGTGATCTGGATTCATATATAGATGGAACCAGTGGAAGCAATGCAAAGAATTGTCGCCGACGCAAAGGATAAAAGAGACACCATAGAAATGCAAAGGGAGGAGATAAACCGGTTAAAAGAGCGCGTGCAGGAATTGTACGATGAAATGTGCGGTCTGAAGCGTGCAGAACGGTTTGGCGCCTTGTTGACGATGGCGACGTGGGCTAAGGAGTCCGTTAAGGACTTCATTCAATATCCCCCCTAGAATGTTAACAATTAGGTTAAGTAATTGTTAAGGAATAACATACCTCGAATTAAAGGCACCCTAGAATGTTAACAATTAGGTTAGATCTTTGTTAAGGAATAACATACCTCGAAATAAAGATGTCTTAGAATGTTAACAATTAGGTTAGATCTTTGTTAAGACGTTATATAGTGGTTATCGTACTGTTATGTATAGATGGACTGCGCGGCGTGTAAAAAGAAGTTTAGCTCCAAGCAAAGACTACAATACCATGTCCGTAATGGTGTTTGCACAAAGAAATTGAGTAAAGTTTGTAAGGATTGTGGTAAGGAATTCAGTACTGTTCAAAAGATGCGACAACATCAGGACAAGCGTATTTGCATACTTTGCAAGGGCTGCAATAAGGAATTCCCTTTGGGAATGCAGCAACACTTAAAGAGAGGAGTTTGTGATCAGACCAGGCAGTGTGGTTTCTGCAATAAGATACTTAGTAGTCGACAACGTCTTCAAACGCACCGGAAAACGCATGAACTAAGTTATAAGTTCCACTTTAGGAGCTACGACTTAGAAGGCGTGGATTGCTACCAATGTGCGGATTTGATGAGTCGCTGCCCGCATAAAGAGGATTACTTAAGGAATCGCATAGATTACCATAAGAAAATAGTCCGTACTTTCCCCTCCTTTGAACGCGCCGAAGGCGTTCCGTGGACTAAAAGGGAGTATTGGAGGCAGGAGTGTGATCGCTGTGGTTGTGTCAGAGAAGAAGAACATATCTTCAACTGCTTAACAATTACTTAACCTAATTGTTAACATTCTAAGACACTCTTTGAAATAGCTTCCGGGTGTCTTAACAAAGATCTAACCTAGATGTCAACGTTATCAGACATCTTTATTTCGAGGTTCCCAGTGTCTTAACAAAGATTTAACCTAATTGTTAACATTATTGGGTGTTTTTTTTTGAGGTATGTTATTCCTTAACAAAGATCTAACCTAGATGTCAACGTTATCAGACATCTTTTTTTTTGAGGTATGTTATTCCTTAACAAAGATCTAACCTAGATGTCAACGTTATCAGACATCTTTTTTTTGAGGTATGTTATTCCTTAACAAAGATCTAACCTAGATGTCAACGTTATCAGACATCTTTTTTTTTGAGGTATGTTATTCCTTAACAAAGATCTAACCTAGATGTCAACGTTATCAGACATCTTTTTTTTGAGGTATGTTATTCCTTAACAAAGATCTAACCTAGATGTCAACGTTATCAGACATCTTTTTTTTTTGAGGTATGTTATTCCTTAACAAAGATCTAACCTAGATGTCAACGTTATTGGGTGTCTTTATTTCGAGGTTCCCAGTGTCTTAACAAAGATCTAACCTAATTGTTAACATTATTGGGTGTCTTTATTTCGAGGTATATTATTCCTTAACAAAGATTTAACCTAGATGTCAACGTTATTGGGTGTCTTTATTTCGAGGTATGTTATTCCTTAACAAAGATTTAACCTAGATGTCAACGTTATCAGACATCTTTTTTTTTTTGAGGTATGTTATTCCTTAACAAAGATCTAACCTAGATGTCAACGTTATCAGACATCTTTATTTCGAGGTTCCCAGTGTCTTAACAAAGATCTAACCTAATTGTTAACATTATTGGGTGTCTTTATTTCGAGGTTCCCAGTGTCTTAACAAAGACTTAACCTAGATGTCAACGTTATCAGACATCTTTTTTGAGGTATGTTATATGCTAGCCTACGCAGCCGCCTTTCTGGGAGGCATTCTAATTACCCTTTCAATATATGGACTGTATTACTTGCGAACTACCTGCCGACTGCATTACGACTCCCAAAACACGTAAAAAATACACCTGCCTTCATTGCGACAGGGTATTCTCCGAAGGATCCTTTGTGGGGCATTGGTGCTCTGCGGATCCTAAAGCAGACGTCCTTACGAATGCAGAGGACTCTCAGGCTCATACTTGACTACGTCAAATACCCACCTGCCATCCTTTTTACCATGACTCATAACATGGGTAACGTCCTGCCCTTCGATGGCGTACCTTATCCTATCGGGCGCCCAAAGGGTGTATGTTCTTTTTTTATTCTTTAAGACCAAGCGCAGGCGGTCCAAGTCTTCGAAGACCACATAATTCTTTATCTCGTAGATTTCCCCCACGGTTAAATCCCTCCAGTGTGTTTGGATGAACTTTAACTCGTTAAATTTATCCTTGTCCATATATTCTATGAAATATCTTTAAGTGTGTTGCCAAAGTCTCCGAGGTTTTAAAGACCTTACAACACCACCTGCAGGGAATTCGTAGGTGTTCAGCATACGCAGTGATCTCCCTGCAGATTTCGTCGTAGTCGCTGCCTACGAGCACCTTATAGCCGTTTTCTTCATACCTCTGTAAGAGTAGTTGCTGATCTTCAGATAACCTGCCGTTGCCTTTCGGGGTCTTTAGCTCTATGCAGAATCCACAGTAATGTGTATGCGCATTCAAGATCATTAAGTCGGGTTGACCGCGTTGATATCCTTTCTGCCAGCACTTTATACGTTTGCCAACCGAATCCTGCAGTTCACCCAGACCAGGGGCTATGAGCATTTGGGGGTAAAACCTGCGGATGTAGTCCACTACCTTTTTATGTAAGTCGAACTCATTTTCTATTTTGAATACCAACTTGTTTGGACCGTCGAAGCGCCTTTCTATTGCATATCGACCTTCCTTACGCAGCGCGGGTAGGACTTCTTCGAAGACCCAATCGCGAAACTCCACAGCTTTGGGTAACTTAGAACTAAATATCAGTTCATACAACCCAGGTTCGGATATGAATACGGAATGTGGCTGTGCGTTAGCAAGGGAGCGGTGATTCGCAGCCCCCTTTAGCTCATCCAACCTTTTTTGGTATTTCTCGGATACGTGTGCTCTAATTGCATCTCTCGGGCGCTCATAACCCAACGCTAAAGCCACCTCCTTTGCTTTGAAGTACAGTTTGTCGCCTTGCACTACGCATTGCAGTTTGGTGTTGTTGTTTTCGAATACGCGAAGCATTGTATATCTAAGAAACATTTTAACCTTAATAGGCAACACTTTTAAGTTGGTTCATTTCTACGCTCAGTTGCGCGTCAGACACCACAAAGACGTAGCAGTTTATCTTGTCGCCGTCGCCCGCGGAGGCATTTTTGGTGCGCTTGATCTCCAATGTTATGCCATCCTGGGTGTTTACCAGCCGCAGACCCTGACCATGTAGGTCTTCGTCGTTAATGGTGCGCATGTCAATCCATAACGCATACTTATCCTTAAAGAATTCCTCGGGGCTAATTTGGTCGCCAAACTTGCGCATTGCCTCCCTGTACACGTCTGCGGGCTTTATCCCCTGCGAGTAGACCTTGTTTGGAACGCCGTTTATGTTGACCCCTACGTTAGTAATGTTGGGGTTGTGAAAGGCTTCGGAGTCGCGCTTACCAGCCTCGTAGGGTTTGGCAAACACCAACATCAACCCCGTGAGACTTCTTCGGGGGAGGTTAATGCTTTGGTTAATAACCTCATCCGTCTTATCCAAGAAGCTAAATGTCTTATACATCACCACGTGGTCGTAAAGGAATGCCTTCCCGGAGCTGTATTCCATGCCAGCGCTACGTGCCAGATCTTCGCTGTACACGGTCTCGTACTGCAGCTCTAAGTTGGTGATAGAATAATGATCGACAGCCCCGCTAATCGCGCTGTCCATGCCTCCAATAACGTTTGTAGTGTCTGCCAAGGTTACTTCAAACTGTAACTCGGATAACTGTCTGGGGTAGTACGCGCCATGGTTCGTAATCACTTCGAAATCCAAAGGGATAACGTACTTGCTACCATAGGCGGTCTTTACCCTCGTCGCGTCTGCTACTGCGGTTGCTCCGCTGGAGTCCGTAGGCGCGGGGTTGGTTTCACTGCGAAGCTTACGAAGAATAACGCTTCCAATTCCCTGCTCTATCTTTTGTGCACGGTCAAAGGCTGTTAGCCACAGATCCTTATACGTGGTGTACAAATCGTACCTATTCAAATCCAAGAGGGATTCCCCTGCGAACTTGATTCTCATCTTAGAAACGAGGTTCCTACCCACGTTATTGACGGTATAGCGCTTGTCCTTGGTGCTTGGTTGTATTGCTAGGTCAAACCTTAGCGCCAGGGTGCCAGGAACCAACACTAGGTTATCTGTTAGGCGGGGTACGCCCACATACAGCGTCTCCCCTGGCTTAGCGCTAGAAGGCGTGAATGTAACCCGGTGAAAGGTGCGTTCTGCTTTCAGTCCGCCAACCTGCTTAGGTAATACGTTGGGATTTAACTTTGAGCTTATCATATATAATGGAAGTAGAAGGAACGGATTTCGATCCCACCACCGAAGAAGGTCAAGTCGATATTAACGACGAAGAATATGAAACCCTGCTTCCTGATGACAATGTAGACCCCCGAGGCCTTTTTAATAAATTGCTGAACAAGTATGGCAGCAGGGCCCGCGATGCTATGCGTTCCTTAAGAGATAAATTCAAGTCTAAGAACCCCCACACACCCATTCCGGAGTACTTACAAATGGAATCCCTTGGCGTGCGGTCGGACTTAACAGCGGACCTCCTCAATGACCTAAGAGAGCGATACCCAAACATAAACCTGGCTACTTTGGACTTCCAATAGGAGACAAAGGGCAGGTTAAAGTTAGAGAATCGGGTAGGGAAAAATGGCACAACCTGTATCAAAGGAGAAATACCAGCCTGCTTAACAACCAGCTTCCAAAAGGAGTCACAAATGCGCTGGGAACGCCCAACTTGACGATGCTAAGCACTTTGACTCAAGAGGAAACAAAAGTTGCTCAAAGGGCCTTTATTAGAGGTATTTCGAACCCTGACTACAAAGATGCCCTCAGATCCGCAATCAGACTGCAAGAGGAGCGCCAGGAAAAACTCAACCAATTAGAGACCGTCGAAGAGGAAAAAAGCAAACAACTTGAAGAACTTCCAAAAGATAGCGACGCGACTGGAGGCTTGGTGAGCTTCTTGCAAAAGGTAAGAGCTGAAAAGGAAGCACTTCAAAAGGAAATGCAGGAAAATAAGGTAACCATCAACGACCTTAGGCGACAACTCAACGAAGCAACCAAGAAAGGGGGTAATGTCGATAGTCACTTTAATGCCGTCCAGGAGGAAAACCAAGCATTGCAGGGGCGTATAGAAGAATTAGAAGACGAATTCATGAAACAAAGTAGGTTGACCACTGAAAGCCATGTCGCCGAAATTGCAGACTTTAGAGCTAGGCTTTCTAAGCTGTTGGAAGAAAAAAGCGCCGCAAGAAATCAGCTAAGGGCTGCTTTGAATGAATCGGCGGGAAAAGACGCAGAACTACAGCGCTTGGGAAAAGAATTGATGGAGTCTGTTGACAGAGAAAGACAAGTAATGGTGGACAAGGCAGTGGCGGAGGAACGAATACGACAACTTCAACAGGCCGTCGAAGACCTGGAGGGGCAAATAGAGCGACAGCAGGAAATAGTTGCGGACCAAACTCACCCTGAAGAGGAAAGGGAAGCAGCTCAAAGGGAAGTAGAAACCCTTCAGGAGCGCCTTGCGGAATTACATGCGCAAAAGGAAAACCTGGAAAGAGAATTGGGGCTTACTACCAAGGAAAAGGTAAAAAGAGCTCTGGTGAAGTATGGTATTCCACTGGCATTCGCGGTCGCTATTTCAAGCGTAGTAGGCGTGATCTTGTCCGCGCTTAAGGCTACAGGCGCAGGCGTAAAAAAATTAGGTAATGGACTAACGGACTTGGGAAAAAAGATGGCAGCCGGTCTTCCTGGGCTGCTGGGTTCGGTTGTTTCCTTGGCACTTAGGGCTGGCGGAGAACTGTTGAAGTTTGTGGGGAATAACATTTGGATCTTGGTCGTTGCTATTGGAGTGGTACTCTTAAAGAAAATGAAGGGTTAATCTTATCCTTGTGTATTACTGTAGGCTTATCATCGTCGGGAATCCTAGGCGTCCTCGACGGGGGATAAGTAAAGATAGTATTCGCACCACCTTGATAATGCGGAACTAGCGGCATGGCGGTCATGGTGCTAATGGGCTTATGGTTCCAGGCAGCATCCGTCGAAGGACCACTTGACGGGGCGGCATTTATCCGAACGCGACCCAGCTTACCGGCATCAACGCCTGACGTTACCTTATCACTGGGGCGAATCTGTAACTTCGCATATTGGCAATTGGCTATCATATGAAAAGTTACCGGCGTTAAGTCTTCTACGCTTGTTGGCTGGGGTTCAAATGAGAAATGAACTGGGTTCCTATTGTTATCTTTTTTTCTGTAAGGCTGTAATGGTCGATTACTTTCATCAACGATCCTAAACCCAACATTACATGACCACCCCGCTGAAATACTAATAGTACACATGATTAATCCCAAACCTCCAACCTTTACCCACAATTCGGTGTCAAACCATTCATCATTTACGTAGTCCTTCTCCTCCAAGTAATGAAGGAACCAATCTTCCTTTACATGTGGGTTATTCATATATTTAAAGGCTAAGCACCGTAAGAGTGCTAATGGTCTTGTGATTATAAACCATATCTCTTTGATCTTCTATGCTATTTACACAAACGCTCCCCGTATCGTCTACTCTTATCTGCAGCTTTACCTTCCCGTGACAATCGGTAACCATGTGGAAAGTCCAAACCGATAGATTTTCGACACTACTGGGGTTAGGCTCTACGGAGAAATGCGTAGGCTCCCTGTTATTATCTTTTACGCGCATGGGCTGCAGTATTCCGTTGTCGTCGCAGAAACGAAATCCTACGTTTGCATGGCTGCTCGCGCCAATGCAAATACTACAAAGGATTAACTTCTTTCCGGAGTAGTTCAAATTCACTGACATGCCCGTAACATCAACCCAAGATGCCTGGGTGTATCTTTTCTCACCTTTGTAAGTCGTATAGACACAATCTACTCCAGCTACGTAGGGGTTGTTCATTGCCATATATAATAACTCAGACCAATGCTTGCAGCTGCTAGACCGGCTTTTAGTAAGTTATGGTCATATTCCTCGGTAACCTTCTTTACTGGTTTCTTTGGTGGCTTTTCTACATGCGCCTTCTTTGATGGTTTTTCTACGTGCTCCTTCTTTGGCTTCTCCACGAAATGGGGAATGTTTCTAAGAGTGTCAGAGTTCACGTCATTCACCCCAAACTTCATGTCCTTGGTAGCTCGCTGCAGCTTATTGTTATAACCCACAACGGAATTAGTGTTAATAACCAAATTACTTGGCATTAACCAACAACCAGGCGACAAAGCGTAATCTAGTCGCACTTTAGACTGCTGCACCGCTAATTGATATCTCTGCACCGATTTAGATATGTCATTTTCTATTATTGCAGACTCAAATAAAGTTAGGAATTCCTGTTGCGTTTCCTGTGAAGCGCCTTGGGATCCAACAATGGGGTTGCGGGTATTTACCTGCGCCCCCAGGATGCAGTACACGAATGCTTCAATGCTACGGTTAATCCTGGCTAGGTTCCTTAAACCTTTTCCTTTCATTAACACAAATGGATCCCAAGTGCCGGGGTAGTTTGTTTGAATTCTAGTAATTAATGAATTATTACCCTTATCACCGCCCATATCGCTAAACTCTAACTCATCACTTGGATATTCCTGATGCCCGTAGTCGGCTGGCTTCTCACCGTTGGCACCCCAAACATAAACAATGCCAAGCCCATGCGTCTTACCCTCCTTATAACGAAAATCTTTTTGCTGTGGTTTGAACTCATTAATTAACCTTTCCAGGGCTGCGACGTCATAGCGATTATTCATTGGATTAAATGCCTTATCTCCCGGTAAAGGTACGTTAAGCTCCTTCAACAGCCTCCTTACCGTAAAGGCAACGTGAAACCGCATAAATGAAATGTGGAACATGTCCGCGGCAACACCACAACCTTTAGTGGCAGCCCAAATAGCAAAGTTTAACTGCTGTGGCCAATACCGCATGTTGGGCCCTGCTAACCATTCCCTGGCCTCTTTACCCGACGTATGCTTCAACATCGTCTCTTTAAAGATATTCCTTACTACTACGTCAAATGATTGCTTACCCACTAAAATCTCTAGATGCGTTACCAATTTTTCAAAGTCGTTTACACCACCTTCAGCATCGTAAAATGGGTAATCTTCCTTGTTCATTAATAGATCCCTTGGGAAATTAGGTGCTTTATGCTCGGGTTTTGGTGGCCTTTCTTTATGAACGGGCTTAGGTGTTGGGGGGTGTACAATCGGTAATTGCTGCACCTGATCGACCAGCGTAGGTTTCAAATCCTCATTACTGTACATCCTAGAGCCGTTATAGTAAATCCCATCGGGTCTTCTTTCGAACTTACTAGCACCCGCGTACGGAAACATCTTCCTAAATGCTCTCCAATTCCAGTAATCCCGGTTGTCGTGATGTGGCTGCTCCTGTATATCATTCCCAAAAGCGTCGTACATTAGTATATATAATGGATGTTATACCATCAGCACCTCCACTCTATCCTGATTTACCTACAAAACCCAATGAATTAAATGCCGAGAACTTCCGCTTGAATAAGGCAAATCTAATCCTGGCTTACTTGGAAGGGCAAACGAAACACTACGAAAAAGTCCGAAAAAAGTACGTCAGAGCCCGAAGCATTTTACATAAAATCGCGATAACTTCCGGCTCCATGTCCGTGGCGTTAACAGGCTCTGGCGTTGCTACTTCGCTTACTGGACCGGGAATAATTGTTGGAGTTCCTTTGGCTAGCGTCGGCGCCGTCTGCGGCATCGTTTCCGCTGTTACAACAGGCATTATGAAACAGTTGTCAAGCAAAATGTCCAAGCATGATACAACAATAGCTCTGTCAAGGGCTAAAGTAAATACTATCACTGACCTTGTCTCAAAGGCTTTGCGTGACAGAAAGATAGACGACGTAGAATTCTCGCTTATTCTAGCCGAAGAGGAAAAGTACGAAAAATTAAAGTCGGACATAAGGAATAAAAAAACAGTTGTAAAAGATCTTTCCGAGGAATCTCGCAAAAAGATCTACCAAGAAGCAAAAGAAGAGCTTCAAAGAAAGCTTGCTCAGTAAACATCTGCTTTGAAAAAAACAAAACAGGATTCTATTTACATATTGAACGCCGGCTGTCTGGTTCATATGCAAATTAATTTCACAAATCTATTTCACAAATGTGAAACGTTTTCACAAATGTGAAGGAAAATTGTGAAGGTTTTGATTGGCTGAAAAACATGTGACGTAAATGGAATTATATCATCGCCTTGGAATCCATCCTAACAGGGGGTGGTTGGGGTCTATTTTGTAAAATATTTCGTAAATTACGTCAGGATAATAAGGAATATCCTTATTCAGCCGATAAAACATCCACTCGGCTTTTGTCATATCAGAAACCTCGGGAATAGACTTACCGGTAATTTCAGACAAAAGATAGGGAATAGCTTTGTAATATTTTCCTAGTTTTAATTTTTTCAACGTTTTCCGTAGACTTTGCGGGGTTGTCTCTTCTAAGTGGTCTATGATTTTCTTCTTTACTTCATTGTTTAAATATACCGGTCGATAACCTTGGATATGACTCATCCAGTCTCTGAAGTATTTTATTCTTTTGTATGGGGTCTTCTTACGACCTCCATTGGCGTAATATTGCTCTTTGGTAGCACAAGGTACGGCATTACGAATATTCTTACCACACTCGTAACACTGTGCTGACGTGTCGTCTTCTATTTGCATTTTCTTACCACAACACCAGAAACCCTTGGGCTTGGGTATGTTAATTTTAGGTGC
This sequence comes from Actinia tenebrosa, assembly GCF_029948245.1. NCBI lineage: Eukaryota > Metazoa > Cnidaria > Anthozoa > Actiniaria > Actiniidae > Actinia > Actinia tenebrosa. The sequence continues at coordinate 9,919,889 of NW_028292586.1, read as the reverse complement.
TAAGCAAACTATGCAGAAGTTGTTTACGAACTCTTTACATTCATGCATTGTATATCCAACAGAATACCTTAACCTTCGTTTGCAGTACCCAACAGAGCAGCAGTAAGGGACTTTTCGCGGGAAATCCCGTAAATCTGCTGTACCCGCGTTCGTAATTTCCCGGGTAAAACCCGCTAATATACGGCATCAATCGCGAGTCCCCCTTACTGCTGCTCTATCACATAGATATAATTATATAAGTACACTTATTTGGATTAGGGTGGTATGGGGGAGGGCCTGTGGAGTAGCATTTTCTGTGAGTTCACTGTCAGGAATCTTTATGGCACCCCATGCTTTTGAAAAATATATTTTATCATACCTTGTAAGGATGCTTATTGGTTTTTGTTTCACCTGTAAAATTAATCAGTTACAGTATAAACACCAGCAATCAAAATAGTAGATAGAATAGTCTAAGATCAATTTCAATCAATTTTGACATTAAACCCCCCTTTAGACCCTGCTGTCAGGTCTCTGCCAGTGCTATCTTTTGTCACACTTTCCCTTTTCAATTCCATTTCTTTATTTACACATGGATTCTCAGTAATTCAAATAATTCATGTAATTTGACAACAGTCTTAAATTACTTAAATTTCTATCATGGCACTCTTACATGGAATATTTGACCAAGAAATAAAGGGTGAAACATATACCTAACCTGTTTTATGAAAAGGTAACCCCCCAGCCCACCCCCCCCCCCCTAACATGAGCTTGCTTAGGTGGTCAGAATTTCACACTGGAATGCTTTGCAAGTGAATCCCTCCCCCCCCCCCCCCCCCCCTCCCCCCTCTCCACCCTTGGGACCCAAAATGTCAGCCATCTATATAGCACTAATGAGTCTCTTACCTTAATAATCTTGTCAGTTTTTTAGGTGCGCATGCACTGACTGAATGTTGGGCCTGGGAAAACAAAAAACAAAACAAAGCAAAGCCTTAAGCCAAGTTTGGCTTTGAGAGTGGAATGCTTTGCAGAGGCAGTTGGGAAGCGTTGACGTCAGAACTAGGCTTGGCTGATCTGATTCTATGCCTTCGAAAAAGTACAAAATTTCGTAAATCAAATGGCATAGCATGCAAATGCTTGGAGACCAACAACCAAACAAGAATACTTAAAAAGCTGCAACCTACAGAAAGGCACCAATTATTGTTTTGGCCAGCCATGCATGGCCCAATTGGCTTATTCATGCAAATTTACTGATAGAAAATCATCTATTCTGGGTACAAAATGAAGAAATCAAACATGAATTTAAAAAAGGGCAGCTCTAGAGGAAACCCCTTCAGCCTCAACTGCACTCGAATGCCTTCAAAGTAGGTTTGGAATTCAAAAATCAAACCGAATTCCTGACACCCTAGGCTCTCTCGGACAAGTCCTGGACCAAGAGTAAAGAGTAAGTTCTGGGGGGGATGGGCATCCCAGCATAGTGACCTTCTTAAAAAACAGGTTAGATACAGTTGTTAATATATAAGTAAGACTATAATCATTGATTAATAAATAAAGGCCATTTCATTTCTCAAGTTACCTGAATGTAATATATGCTTTTTTTATTCTCTTGTTCTGTTTTCCTTTTATGCAATTGTTGATAATTATATTGTTTTTCATATTGACATACACTGTATATTTTGCAAATGACTGAAGAAACATATTGTGTCGGAAAAGTTCCAATCATAAAATTGAATTGTCTAATCATGATTGTAAATATCAAGAATTTATATGTATATAAAAAAGATTATGTTGTGAATAATACTGAACACTGAATATCTGAGTTATCATAACTCTCTATCCATTTGCTAGCAAAAATGTAAACTTTTTCCTTAGAAACTAACAAGAGACTAACACCATATACTTGTAAGTAAGTGTGTAAATGAGGCCTTTTTAAAAGTTAACCTTTACATCATGTAATTCTTTTTTGAAATCCATATTTTAGCTTACCAGTGCATTTCGAATAAACTTCCACACAATACATTATTGAAAAATATACTTATTTATTTCCTGTTACTGTTACCCACTGCTGAAACTATTTCCAGTGCATTTAAAATATAAACATCTTCAAACCATCTCTACACATTTGCAAGTCCTGTTTCTTTCCACTAAGAAACTGTACTGTGACCGTGAGTGGACTGGTGATTAGCCGGTATGTACGCGGGCTCATAGTCTGTGTTTTGGTGCCTACTGTTGTTGTTATTCACCGGTAACTGTTTCTTGTAGAGAAAAATACCGTATAATCTCTGTTCAAAAGAAGTTTTTATGAGTTTTTGGAGCTGAATTCGTTCAGCAAGAGTTTGATATCGTGCAATGAGCTCAATTTTTACTTCACTGGATTGCAAAATCGGTGACTGATCATGAGGACATGGATTGAATCACTATCAGGCATGTACTTTGAGACTCATGTATTTTGCTTTTCACTTTTTATTCAAACCCAATTTATTCTGGAGTTAACTGGCTGGAATCTTGCTCTCCGTGGCTTTAAGCATTTTAATGAGGTTTGTCAATGAAGCTGAATGCCTGGCTGGCTTTTCGAAAGCGTGAAACAACATTTATGTTTCGAAATACGACTTGAATTGTTTACGTTCTTGTTGAGTTCTTTGGGGATTAATATAGCCAACCAGAATGTATAGCAAGTGCACGTAACTCATAAAATTACAGAACATTAATTTTTTTATATCTTTCAAAATTGATTTAAGGTTCAAGAAAGATCTGTTACAAGAAGTAATGTACAGAGCAGAGAAAATATTTTGATAGGCTAAAAAGAATGCCAGTCATTTCGAGACATATTCGTTTCGAGACAGGTCGTTTCGAGACACTAAGATACAAGTTCGAGACAGGCATATATCCGTTTCGATACACCTCATACACCGTTCAATATATATCATATATAGAGGATATTACAGGTTCAAAACGATCTTATAAAGATAAGTATTTATTGCTATGTTGAGATACAAGGATACCAGACCAAACGATACCAAGTTTTGCGTAAATTATTGACTCGAAAACTCGTCAATCGACAACAAGAATGTTCGACTCGTCAAACTACCAGATCTTAATCAGAACTCTATGATTTTTATCTAAAATCTTTATCAGAAACTCACATCTTCTAAACTTTATGAATTTTTTTTAGATAAATATGAAATAAAAATAAATATTATTCAAGTCTAGAGAGAAACACGCAAACGACTAGCTCAAAAACTTTAGACGAGGACAAGATATTTTGACTCGACAACAAGAATGTTCGACTCGTCAAAACTACCTGATCTTAGTCAGAACTCTATGATTTTTCCCAAAATCTTTATCAGAAACTCACATCTTCTAAACTTTATGAAGAATTTTTAGATAAATATGAAAGGGGATTCAAGTTCAGAGAGAAACACGCAAACGACTAGCTCAAATACTTTAGACGCGGACGAGATGTTTTGACTCGACAATGGGCTATTCCATTTAATATGCGCACCCCCCCTATCGAGGATTGAGTTTTTTTATTCCTACGTAAACACCCTGAAGATTTTTATTTCCTGATTACCCCTGTAGAATTTTACAAAAGTAAAAAAAACCTAAAGAATTTTTTTACCTTGCTCTGTACACCACTGAAGAATTATCCAAAGAAATTTGATTACCCCTGAAGATTTTTACCTCGCTCTGTACACCCCTGAAGAATTATCCAAAGAAATTCGACTACCCCTGAAGATTTTTGCCTCGCTCTGTACACCCCTGAAGAATTATCCAAAGAAATGCGACTACCCCTGAAGATTTTTACCTCGCTCTGTACACCCCTGAAGAATTATCCAAAGAAATTCGATTACCCCTGAAGATTTTTACCAGAATTATCCAAAGAAATTCGACTACCCCTGAAGATTTTTACCTCGCTCTGTACACCCCTGAAGAATTATCCAAAGAAATTTGATTACCCCTGAAGATTTTTACCTCGCTCTGTACACCCCTGAAGAATTATCCAAAGAAATTCAACTACCCCTGAAGATTTTTACCTCGCTCTGTACACCCCTGAAGAATTATCCAAAGAAATTCGACTACCCCTGAAGATTTTTACCTCGCTCTGTACACCCCTGAAGAATTATCCAAAGAAATTTGATGAAGATTTTTATTCTGAAGATTTTTATTGTAATTTAATCTGATTAGTTTGCTGTATGGGATATACAGCTATGTTATAATGTGATGCAGATGGAGTAGACCCAGATTGAATAGAAACCTATATATGAATAATTAATGATATTATAAGTAATATTGTGGTATGGTGGTTCTAGTTCCTCATCACCTCTAATAATGTTCTCAAGAATAATATTCTCAAGAAGGGTCAAGATACAAACAAGACTTGGAAAATTGTTTTAAAAAACATTTTATAGAGCTACAAAAGTAGTTACGGTGATCAAATGTATTAAACATTGAAACCTTTTATGTAACAAGGATTATGGATAGATACATTTTACATGTTTCAACCGCTTGATAACAGTTGACGGACTTGAGATCTTTTACCAGTTACACATGTTTACAGTCTCACCTCCTCTGAACATCCTCAACTGCTGCAGTTTGTGTCAAAAGCTTTACTTGTTGGATATAAAACATTTCCCCATGATTCTCAGCGATCACAGCTTTTTAGATTTTTGGTGACTAACTTCAATGAAATAAGTATATATAGTGGTAGGTTACGGAAAACAGAACAGCCAATCCATGGCCCCTACTCGTATTATGTACACCTTACCAGTCACATTGTAAGTTACAAATTGGTTTAAACGTAAAATGTAAAAGGGTAGGGATATGCAAGGGCGGATCCAGTCAAAATTTTAGAGGGGAGGGGGGGGGGGGGGTTAATTGAGTTTCTTCCTTCAGTTTTGTTTTGTTTTTTCCTGTTGAAGGGGAACTTCACACCCCCTTTGCCCCCCCCCTGGATCCACCCTTGATAGGGGATGGCTGACAGTACGGCCACTCCACGACCCCTACTCTTACTAGCTACACCTTAATCAGGCTTCTTTCAGTTTTCCTGAAGCAAGAAGTGATGTCACATCAATAGTGTATATAGCGTCAGGCTCACAAACGTACACCACATCAACAGTGTCACTGGCAATTGATGAGCTCTGCACCTCTGCTACATACCAGCCTGGTCGCCACCCGGAATCACCTATTTCCTCTTTTGTCCAACGTATTTTTAGTCGTCTGCCTATTTCAAAGAAGTTCTCATACTCATCAGAGGCATTGATCGTTTCCATTTGAACAGGCCTGCAAGTGCTTTTGTCAGGCTGATATTGCCTACCCCGATCTAGATAATTATAGAGTGACTTGAAGAGGTTATGGAGGTCACTAATGTGAAGTACGGCATCAGGAACTTTGATAAATGATTTTTCTTGTACTTTTTTACGGTGTGCCCTTACACGTCTTATGTCATCAACTTTTAAAATGTGTTCTTTCACCATTTCGGAAATTATTTTTTGTGCATTTGTGATGGTTGTTTTTATTTCTTCTACTTCTTTGTGTGCAACAAGATAAGAGCGACCATGACGTAACAGAAAGAGACGCAGCACCAATTCACTTTTGTTACCAGATGCGGATATTGCATAGCTCCTCAAGATATACTTGATGGTTGGAATAGGTATTTTTTTAAGTTCTACAGCGGACGACGGTAAGGAAGTAAGTCCTGCAAAATATGGCTGAAAATGGCTTGGTTTCTTGTAGTCATGTACATTTTCAAGAGCCAATCTCTCGACCAGGGAATGTTTCAATCCCTTGTCAGGTAGCCCTTTGCTCTTGCACATCTGCTGTAAATCTGCTACTGACTTCTTGAATAGGGGATGGCTTCTCCATGTTTCCCTGTCGATGCTCTTTTCATATTCCTTATTTTCTTTTAGCCTCTGTGAGTGAAAGTACTCTTCAACTTCCTTAACTGAAATCCACGAAAGAATGGCCAAGCTCTCCAGAACGTCTTGCGGAGGATTGTTGTTAATGACATAAAATGAGTTTAATAATTTACTGGGCAAAAACATCTGCGGTGTCTTGATGTTGCACTTACTGTTTAAAAGGGACGTTTTTTCGAATGATAAATAATGTAGTTCTCCTCCAGACTTTAACCAGCTGACGTAATCGGGAAGAGGCTGTAGCTCAATGTTGTCCATGCTCTTATCAGCGTAAATGGTTGTGGAATATTTATCTTTCCAGCAAGTTGTTAGTTCAGAATCCATAATTAATTTATAGTCATCAATGTATCTCCTAGTAAAATCAGTAGACAAACCCCAAATGGTGGCCAGTGCTTGAAATTGCGGATTTAGAGTTTTCGGTCCATAGGTCCATTCACAATCTTCTTTCCTCTCTTCCGACAGTTTCATGAAGTCCTTAAGTCTTTCTTCGTCATTAAAGATTCCATTATCTTTGATTCCTCTGTAGCATTGGAGAAAATGTCTACCGAAACGAGCATTAGACAAACATTCTTTTACATCTGAAGCCATCTTTTCCATATTTTGAAGGTGCTCGGCACTACCTGGATCAGCTTCTGGAAATAGCTGTTTACTGCTAAACGCACCATGCCTGGATAAGGCAACGTTTTCACTTGCGTGTACCCTTTCCACAAAATTCCTTTTGCTGTGGTATTCAGCAAATGATCGCTGACTTATTTTGCGTAAATTCAAGATGAATAAAATTCGCGCTAGGCACATTTGTGTTAGAGGACTATCTGGATCTTCCCCATGTCCGTTATCAACTACAAATGCGAAAAAGGACTTCAGCTTTCCTGTTCTGGGGTTTCTGAAAACGTTATCCAGCTCTGGCTTTGTTAAGAGGTATAAAAGCTCATTCATGGCACGAAATGTGGTCTCCGTTTCTGTCAATGCAATGTTCACTAATACAACGGGGAAACCAGTTCTCGTTACTTCGATTGTTGAGAGATGGTCCTTACTTTTTTTGTGCGTATTTTCAGTCATATCTAAAAAGAGGTGTGTCATTGGATACACTGCGTTGGTCCGGCTTTGATCAAATGTATGGTCCTCATACGTAATAGCTTTCCAACTTTTTCCAGGGTTTTGAACCGGTTGAATGTCACCACATATTATTGTTTTTGCGTCCTTTGAATCTACAATACAGTCTTCTTTGCAGCTTTCTGCACTTTCTAGTAACAAATTTATGTTTTTTGTTGTCCAGTGGAGGTTGACAACTTGTTTCGAAACACCTGTTCTTGGAGGGCAACTTAAAGAAATACGAGCGTTCACATCTTGACCTGCATGATGACGTTTTGCGGAATATGTTTTTTCTTTGTATGATTCAGTATAATTGTAACAGGATTTTAAAGATATACCAAAACCAGGAGGAGCAATTTCCAGTAAAATATCCCTTGCTTGCCGCATATATAGCACATTGTCTTTTGGTCTATACATGATATCTGTCGTCAACCTTGGATGGCTTTCAAGTCCACCGAGCATATTATTACTGCCATGTGAAAATATTACTTCCAAAACAAATTTCAGTTCAGGAAAAATCTCAGCCTTAAGCATTCTTCCTCTTGTTTCATGCTTCAATGTCCCAATTTTCTGTTTTCTCTTGAAAACGATCCTTCTCCATAGTCGCCTTTGTTGCTCGTTTGTCATATCATTCCCAACAACAAGTGAAGTTTGTTCAAGCTCTTCAAATTGAGATAATTTGTAATCGATCTCATCTTTAGCTGATCTCACAGCAGACTTATTTTTAACATCTATCATTTTACATACAAAGTTCACGCTGGTAGCCTTCGCAAACAAGCCCTTTATCAAATCAAGGTCTTTTTTGGTGTCACAAAATCTAAGGGCACTTTTTAGGAGAGATCCTACCCTGCTCTTGATGACATTGTTGATCTGCTCGTCGAAACGCTTAGTTGCAATTTCCTCCAGACGACGCGCAACACCTAAGAGATCTTGGCCTCTGTCCTCCAATATATACCCTGTACCTCTAATATACACTTGGGTTACGTTGAAGTGTCGCTGAAGTTTCCGTAATATCTCGGAGGACATCATTTTACGCCTTTGATTAGTTTTCTGGAAAAATTTACCAATTTCCTGGGTAGCAATCATGGGCCCATTGTCTAACATGTATCGTCCAACATCAATCATTTTTGAAATTTCTGCTTTGTCTTTAAGGGTTGTTGCAGTTTCTGTTGCTTTTTCTAAAATCCTAATTCTTTCTTCAATGTCTCCTTTAACAGACAGTGTCTTTTTTCTACCTTCATTCTTTTTCATTAGAACGCCTCTTCTTTTAAACCATTCTCGTGAGAGACGAGGAAGTGAATGTACCTCCTGTGCAAGTTCAGCCCTGCCACACTCCTCAGGCATCACAGTGGGTGGTTCTCTTTTCTCATAAAAGCCCCTGGAGAGCACAGGGAAAGGCAGGTCGTTTATTCCTTTGCCATGTACTTTTTGCGTCGGCTCCCCTGAAACATCTGCCATATTCCCGTAAAAGTTCTTCGACACTTTGGGTAAAGGCAGATCGTTTATACCAACATTTAAAGATTCGGCTTTCGTAGACATTTCCGCGCAGGTATTTTTAGATGTATTTGGCGCCACATGCTTGTAAAAGCTCTTGGAGAGCTCTGGGAAAGGCAGGTCATTTGTGCCAGGATGGGCAGATTCATTGATATGTACCATTTGTGCAGGCTGCCCTGGTATATCTTTGCAATTTGGTTTCAACGTCTTCTTTACATCTAAAAACATAAGTACAAAAAGACATTTAACCTAGAGAACACCGAGTCTATAAGAATTTACCAGGGTTTCCCTTACTAGATTTTGATGCCTTCCTAAACGTTCTTATCACCTAAATTGTACAATTTTCTTTGTCATATATCTTAATCAGTTTTATAAAACAGTTTTTCAAGACGTTGCGCCATTTTTATTTTTTATTTTTACTTTGAAAAGTAAAGCCCTATGAATTCCTCATTTTTATATTCAGACCGTGTTTACTTTTTATCTTATACAAACAGTTTTTTTCGCACTTACCATTGTCTCGTTTACGAGTGAAAGCAGTGTTCTTTGCGTGACTGCTTGTCTGGTCTTTCTGCAATGGAGGAAAGTTGATGTCATACTCGGATGGTTGCGTAGTGGTCTTAGATGATGGCTGTGTAGGACGATGCTTCTTTGGTGGGCTGGTCTCGGGTGGCTGCGTAGTACGATGCTTCTGGGGTGGGCTGGTCTTGGGTGGCTGTGTAGGACGATGCTTCTTTGGTGGGCTGGTCTCGGGTGGCTGCGTAGTACGATGCTTCTTTGGTGTGCTGGTCTTGGGTGGCTGCGTAGGACGATGCTTCTGGGGTGGGCTGGTCTGGGATGATGGCGGGGTAGTGTGATGTTCCTTTGGTGAGCTGGTCTGGAAGGATGGTGGCTGCGTGGTTCTGTGCTTCTTAGGTGTGCTGGTCTGAAATGGTTGCAATGGAGGAAACTCGATGTCATACTCGGACGAGCTGGTTGACAACTGGTTTTTTTTGGAATGTTTCTTCAAGGTGTCAAATCCAAGCTCTTCAAAGACTTGATCTGTCAACCATGACATAAGGAGTGCTCTTACATTCATACTTTCCTTAGATGGGTTTCTCAGCAACGACAAGAACACAGCATCCACATCTAAATCATATATCTTGTGCTTTAGAATCACTTCTTCCCAAACCTCAGTTTCAAGAACAGCACAGGCTGAAACAAGAATTACTATGGCCCCACATAGATTCTCGCAGGTTCGTAGTGGATATAAATAGCTGCATTTCGTCCCACAGACGTGTAAGCGACTGGTGTGCTGCGATGGAATGTGCATAGCATAAACTTCCACATCTGTAGAGACACGTCCACTGAAAATCTCAAAGAAGGGGTCAAAACAAGCTCTCAAGTTATCTGGAACACCCCAACCTTTGGGGTCTCCATAATACATTTGACAAGTGTCACAATTAATGACTAGATAAACCCAGTGGTTTCCGTTTGTAATTGTTGTGCCGGTTATGGACTTTGCAATGTTCAAGGCGAAATGGACGAACTTAATACCTGGATGGTAGCTCTGAATAAGAAGTGACCGGAACATATCAGGGTCCTTCATAACTTCTGTGAAGACGAAAAAGCGATGACTGTCTGCCTTTCTGTTAAATTTTGTAAAGAAATGTTCAATTAGATCATCGCTCAGCCAACGATCGCAGGAAAGGCGTTTGGCTTCTGCAACTCTAAGGCCACCAAAGATATAATCACTTTCCTCATGACTCCATATTTCTTCAAAATACTTCTCCACGCCCTTCAGTATAACAGTGGCATCTGGATTACTGGCACGTAATCTATTGTAATAAGACCTTTCCTTTTTTACTTCGAGGGCAACACTGCGAAAATTGTTCAATCGTACTAGTTCCTGGAGTCTTGGGCGATCAAACTTGCCAAGTCCATGTATATGTACAGCTATATTCTCCAATTCTTCACAATCAATCCGATTACCATGTACCTCTGCTAACTTCTTGGCGAGTTTCGAGCGAACATCAGTACACATGCTCAGCGGAGGAATCTCTCTCAGGCTTAAAACATCTGTCAACTCAGCGTGGTTTCTTACTTCTATGAATTCAGTGCGTGAAAACATAAACGAACTGATTGAAGGAAGATAGTCCAGTGATATATCTCCCCGATTCATTGTAAAGGAGCTTCTTTTTACAGTGTTCAAGAGCTGAATAACTTGATGAATAGACCTGGAAATTTACAGAGGAACTTTTAGTACGGTGATGAATTATCAATCATTCAAAGAGCATTTAAAGAACGATTTTACTCCAGTTCTTTTTAATGTACAATTCCACTTCGGTTACATCAAAACATGATTTTCACCCCTAAAAGGTACTAAATTCAAAGACTAAGCCTTCACATGTCTTTCATCTACAGCATTTCTAAGAGGAGATTGATATGAATCCTAAACCTATTTCTAATATTCTCGAAACTTACATATTTGCGAATTTTGAAATTTTCTTTAACAGTACTAATAAAAAAAATTTCGCAATTTTCTTGATGCCGTATTAAATTAATTTAAAATTATATCATATACTTGTAAAAAAAGTTCGCAAATTTATCAACTTTCATAATTTGCGAATTCTGATACCGTATCATATCACATACAAATAAAAAAAAGTTCGCAAATTTATCAACTTTCATAATTTGCGAATTTTCAGGCAAGATTTAGACAACTAATAAAGGTGTCGATGACGCGATATACAAACAAACACACACCGGGACATGTAGGTAAAAGGCTGCAAAAAAGAATACCACTTTAGCTAAGAATAAACTAGGCGATCTTTATAGATGTTTGTTACTTCTTTTTCATGTAACGTTTTTGTTCTTGTCACCCCCTTCCCCATCACTCCTCCGATCAGACCAACATAAACAGGAAAACATTGTATATTCAAATACTCTCCCCAATCGCTGAAGTATTATAAATGTTATTATACATGAACTATTACAACCTGAGCGGAAGTCATCTTCAGAGTCAAGTGAAGAATAAAGTCAGATTGGTCATATTTACACTGCCACGATAACAATAGCCAAATTACCTGGATTAGCCGCGTAATTGGCGGCATCGGACTAATGAGTGCGAGTCGCTGTTTCGGTGTCGTGGGCGGTTTGGCGGTTTTATTGTTTCTAATAAGCCTATTATACGGAGCCGGTAAGTTAATTGAGCGGTTTAGTGGATGATGCTCAAACATTCACTGGATTCCCAGTCTATCGTATGACCCGTCTTGGTATGACTTGGTATAACTTTCATAATTCTTTTTTTATGCTAGTATATGATATGATACGGTATCAGAATTCGCAAACTATGAAAGTTGATAAATTTGCGAACTTTTTTTATACTAGTATATGATATAATACGGTATCAGAATTCGCAAATTATGAAAGTTGATAAATTTGCGAACCTTTTTTTTTACTAGTATATGATATAATACGGTATCAGAATTCGCAAATTATGAAAGTTGATAAATTTGCGAACTTTTTTTATACTAGTATATGATATGATACGGCCTGAAAATTCGCAAACTATGAAAGTTGATAAATTTGCGAACTTTTTTTATACTAGTATATGATATAATTTGAAATTATTTTAATACGGTATCAAGAAAATTGCCGAAATTTTTTTTATTAGTACTGTTAAAGAAAATTGCAAAATTCGCAAATTATATGTTACATAAATAGAGATTTCATTCATCCATTAATTCTCTCAATGTTTTCTGGTTATTATTACTTCTAGTTTTATACGTTGTTTTGTTTTTTTCTCTTTCCTAACGATAAATACAAAAAGACAACAACAACAACCAAAAAATCAAAAGGAAAATAGAAGTAGGATTCTTAAATGGCATTTCGTTTCAATTGGCCTCACCGGAGTACTGAGGAGCTTTGGTCAAAAAAGTTTACTTTGCATGAGGTCTTTTTTGGTGTGAAGTAATGACCATCATTCCTTAAAGTGCCTATCACCCTTCTGACAATATTCTCAGTATTGATTCTACATGGGGTAAGATGTTGAATAACCCGAAAAAATTACATAGTTTGAGTGCGGCTTCTTGAAGTTATGAAGGTTTTTTCATGTCATATGCTAATGCTGTGACGTATGAGGAGGCATTTATGGTTATTTGTTGTTCCTCGTAATTCGAAACACCGTCTTCTATGGGAAAACTAACTTGCATTCATTTCTATAAGAGCAATGGGGAAAACAATGACGTATTTCAAATTTAATTTATCTGCACAAGTAGTGTTTTGTATATTAAATGATTACTCCTCATACGTCACAGCATTAGCATATGGCGTGGAAAAACCTTTATAACTTCAAAATGCCGCACTCAAACAATGTATTTTTTTCGGGTTATTCAACATCTTATCCCATGTAGAATCAGTACTGAGAATATCGTCAGAAGGGTGATAGGCACTTTAAGTATAAGTGTGTATACAATCGTTCTTTGTAATTAGAGCAGATACACGGCAAGTCATTTCAACATCAACATTTTGTTTGGGGTTTTATTTATGGACCTGATTTCCTACTGCCTTATCCACGCAAAATATCGCAAATAGCACTTTCGACAACTTACGACATTAGCGAGTTTGTTTCATAGAAATGAATGTCGTCCTTTATGTGTCGGGCGCCTGTATATCGTGATCAAGTCTGCCTCTCGGCTACAGTAATTGGTTTTTTTTCTAGAATATATATTCAAAAGTCGACGTGCTTAGTTCACATTATTTTTAATGTTTTTTCCTTCTAAATACGATAAAGAAATAATTTTCGTTGTATGCTTTCTAATCGTTAACAAAATATGCAAAATCCGAATATTGATTAGAATTTTCTGCTAGGATATGATTTCATTCAGGCTCATCGTAGAGTCGTTTTAGTCTACTTAAAGTAGTTTCATGTCACGTTTAGCGACACCTTCAAGGTATCGCAGTCAAAAAGTTGGAGCAGTTTGTTTTATTAAGAATACACTATAGCAGGTTTATGTTTCATGTTGTTTTTATTTTATCAAGCATTCGACTGTGTGACTTATGTCAATCAAAGTTTAACTTTTTTGACCAAAGCTCCTCGCTGGTATAACGTGAACGTATTTTAGGCATTTGGGAATTTAAAACTATCCAAACTATATTGCTATACAAGTGCTTACCTCAGTAAAGTCGTTGACTTGTATAACTGACAAGATATGACACACTGGCGACTGTCCAGATCTCAGATAGCCTTCTCAAAAACTGACCAGACAGACTAGTAAAACCTACTGGACAAGATTGACTTGTAAAACTGAATGACCAGATAGACTCGATTGTTATCTAAAACTTTGACTATGAAGCATGTAGATATGTAGACTCGCGGCGAAACATTATGCTACAATATCCGGATGTTCCGGTAGAGTGCAAATTCGGGGTTGAAATCAGAGTGTATTTGATTGGGGCGGTGTAGCTTTGTAAACTGTGACAAAAGTATCCAAAGTACCGGCATGTAAAGCAGGCCTTATGGCGCCTCCAAATGATTTTTTTTTTTTTTTTTTTTTTAATTGATAGACTTGGATTGCTTTGCGCTGATTTGCAAAGAGCCCAGGATTACTGATAAATGTATATATATGCATATATATGCAATGCCCCATTACGACCAGGCAACCTTCGACAATATTTCCCCGGCAAAAGGCACTTTATTTCCGGTGTCGGACAAAGGCAGACCGCAGACCGCAGACTGCAGACTGCAGACTAGATATATTTGATAATAATTATCGTTTTGAATTTGTATCAATTTGTATTGTATTTTTTTCCCCTTACAAACCTATTATATCCTTGTATGCAGGTAATGGGTCTGGTTTGTGTGGTATGATTTGTTTTACCATATAAATTTGAGTTCAATTGACCTTATAAAGGTCATGTCATTTAAGAAAGATAATAATTATTGTAATTGACCTTACAAATTGTCAACGAAAAGCAATATACTATCTCTTTGCTTTTCCTAAGTATACACCTTTATATAGTACATGTTCATAGTCTGGCAGCTGCTGATCGGATTGAAAAACTAGAACAGTTCTTAATATCATTTCACAATGATAGTATGATTGGCATGATAGTATGTTGACTCTGTTTTTTTGCTAACTTTCAATCTTTCAGTCTCCTTATCGTACCAGCTTCTGTATTCCTTCGTGGTCAACACAAAATCAAAAGGTGCTGGCGGAACACCATTCTCATGAGGTCGAAGCAGCTTGCCAGAACAACCATAACAAACGCGCGCTTTCGTTTTGTCGAGCCATTTTATTTGAAACTGAGCAGAGTTATCGGACGCTTCCGTGTTACTACAGCCTGGTTACTAGGCGGCAGAGTTGGACTTCTATCAGTGTACAGGCCCTCATTTCGATTGTTTGTGGGAGCCCTTCTTTTCCTTTGACGCTCAATCTGACCTGGTTTCTTTCCAGAGCTTTAAGGAGCAGATCTTGATGCAGCGGCCGTTATGTTGGGGCCACCATCATTGTGAAATGATATTAAGATGATATACAAGCACCGGAAGTCACCACATAACAATGGCTAAATCATAAGCCATATCGCCAGGCAAAGAAGAAAATATATAAACATCTTTACTAGTATATAGAACATGATAGAATGAACATGTATTTTAGAGATGTATACTTACGACTATTTTCATTGTAACGCGCTGAACGAGACAACAGTGGCGACAGTGTTCAATCACACAAATAGTTCGGTACCTTTATATACTTTTATATTTTTATTATATAATTTGCAATATAATGGGTTTGTAAGGGGAAAAAAATACAATACAAATTGATACAAATTCAAAACGATAATTATTATCAAATATATCTAGTCTGCGATCTGCGGTCTGCGGTCTGCGGTCTGCGTTTGTCCGACACCGCTTTATTTTAGCTATTTAGCACCTAGTTTGATAAAAGTACCGACGTCAATCAGGTTTTTCTGAGTTTCATCAGTTCGTGTGAGGGCCCGCTAACTGGTTTCTTTGACAAAATGTCTAAAAAAAACTTATCTGCATCAAATACAATGGTTTCTTTGATATGCGTGGAAAGCGGGAAGCAAATTGGAGTCCTAAAGGAGATCAAAGAAGATGTTCTTCTAGAAAATCTTAGGAAAGAAATCGATGCTGTGATCAATACAACAGACTATTATTTTACAGTCTGTGGCACAAAGCTATCAAAGAAACAAGAAAAAAAAAATTGTTTGCACCAATGTTTATCTCAAAAAGAAGAAGGTGTGCATCTCTACTTGCAGCTTAATTCTAAATCTTTTCTAAAGGGGGCTCTTCAAAATTCCCAGAAAGACACTATTTCATTTGTTAATCTAAGTTCGTCAAACAATCATACCGATGTTGATCGTACTAGATTCGGGAAGAATTCACAAGACCAAGCAAAACATCCAAGTAAAATCAAACCGTTTACAGAGGAAGAAATAAATCAATGCACAGATCGGCTCTTTGGAAAAGAACGAATGCTTTTCCACAACGAAAGAGCCAAGAAAATACAAAGCAATTCATTCTACGAAGATTGGAGTGTAGCCGAAATATACGGGGTTATAGATGTAGACAGGACTTTAAAAAAGACATCTCTGCTCGAGAATGGCATAAAAGAGCTAATCAGCTCCCGAAACAGCAAAGAGAACACTTCAGAAAAGACCCTTATGAAACTGTACGATGAACTAGAACAAGCTAAATTTTATGTAAATCATAGTTACAAGAAATTTTGCGAAGATTTAAATGCTCAAGGTGAGGAGAAAGAACCGAACTAGAACGTGAATTTGACCAAACCTTTTCCAAGCTTAAAGTTGTTCAAGCAAATGTCGCCAAGTGCATGCAAGAGTTTAAGCGTAAACAGGAAGTCAACGAGAACGACGATTTATCAGAGGTAGAAATGCAGGATAGTTGGGATGTAGATATAAGCGAGGCAGATTTATCGTTTGATGAAACAGATCATTTAGCTCAAACAGTAAAGAATGACTTTATTGAAGACAACTCAGAATAAATCTAAGAGGGAAACCTAACAGTTACAATTTAACAGTGTTTATTTAGATCAGAGTTAATAGAGATTAACTCTGTTTAGATTAATGTGATTCTCGCACCTATGTGATTGTCAAAACTGGTTATTGTCAAAATAAATTGAAGGATAAAAAAAGTATCCCGACTCAGTCCAAAAAATGTTTTTGAACACCCGTGTATAATACGCGCCCGTGTATAATACGCACCCTGTATTTAAAAACTCGTTTCTGAAAAAAAATTGTTTTATCATAGCGTCTTTCAAAACTACGCGACCTTGACGAATTCGGAGCCATTTCAAAACATGCGTTTTGACTCCCGTCAATCAAAACTCCAACAATATCGGTTAACTAACTATTTTTAGCTTTTTTAATGTTCTTTCTGGCAGCTTCATTGCCTTTCTTGAGGTCTGACATTAAAAATTTTCTTTTTGCCTCTAATTGTTTCCTAGTATTTACATCATTAACATCCACTAACTCTCTGTCGATCTTTCCAAATTCCTCAATATTCGCAGCAATTCTGTTTGCATTCCTCTTCATAGTTGAGGACTTTTGATGAGGAGCAGTGCTTTTTAGGTTTACAGCATCATCTATCAAAAGTCCAGACTGATGCTCTCTCCATTTCTTGTTGATGATCTTTCCTATTTCATCTCTGGACTTATGTGTTTCACGGCACAGCTTTCTTCCCATGTCATTCCAAAATACTTTTCTTTTCTTTTCCATTCCTTTTGCTAGATCAATTTCAATATCTGAATAATTTTTCAGTCCTCTCACTTCACAAGAAGACATTTTTCTTAACCCAAACATTGAAGCCTGGCTTGCTTTACTCATACAAGGTTCATGTAAATTTGGAGGATCATATTGTTGACTTGTTAGAGGTTCGCCAGGATCAGAGTGTTCACTTGTTAGAGGTTCGCCAGGATCAGAGTGTTCACTTGCTTGCGGTTCAGGATCAGCGATGGAAATCTCTATATGAGTGCTCTGATCAACCGATGAACTTCTTCTTGTGGCTACTGAAGTGAGGCCAGTCTTTGGTTCATCTTGCCTGCTGACTTTTCCCCCGTTCTGACAGATAAACAAAAAAGGGTCTACATCCAAATCACCCCCGATGTCACGGCGGAGCGTCTCCAGAGTATCATTAGTATCTACAGCAGGTAATACTCCAACGACTTGTCCGTTCTTTATAATCTTTATGGCAGCCATCGTTTTGTAAAAAAAATGTTGTTGTTGCTTACAGTGTGTGATCACGCACAGTGTTGCTAGATGGGGAGAAATTTCCGTATATCATCTTGCTTGTCCAATAAGAGCGCTTTGAAATTGACACATGATGTTGACCAGATTGCCTTCTAACACGCCGGCGTCAACATGACGTGAGTACTCAAGTGATGACGTCACAAAAAAATAAATTTTGACTTTAATTATTTTCGATCTCTAATTTCTATAGACATTCAAAAAAGATGTTTACACACCAAATTTGACGAGAATCGGTCAAATATCAGCTGAGATATGACCGAATGTAGTTTGGAACAGAGCCGAAAATACAGTGATTTGTATGGAGTTCTTTTCAAATGTTCTACTCTAATTAACTTGCTAAACACTAAACATATAAGCTGACTACAGCAAAATAAATGGCAAATACAGGTTGAACAAACGAAAAATAATAATATTTATAATTTTACATTGCTAAAGATAATGTGGTCTTAAAAAAGCCAAAAATGCAGCACTTCAGGTAAGGTTTACTTCCCCTCCTTACCCCTACTTATTACACTTCTTACCCCTGAGTATTTTATTACACTTCTTACCCCTGAGGATTTTATTACACTTCTTACCCCTGAGGATTTTATTACACTTCTTACCCCTGAGGATTTTATTACACCCCATCCCCCTGAGGATTTTATTACACTTCTTACCCCTGAGGATTTTATTACACTTCTTACCCCTGAGGATTTTTTTACACCCCATCCCCCTGAGGATTTTATTACGCTAATTACCTCTGAGGATTTTATGATCCTCGATAGGGGGGCGCGCATATTAAATGGAATAGCCCAATAAGAATGTTCGACTCGTCAAAACTACCAGATCTTAGTCAGAACTCTTTGATTTTTCCCAAAATCTTTATTAGAAACTCGCATCTTCTAAACTTTATGACGAATTTTTAGATAAATATGAAAGGGGATCCAAGTTTAGAGAGAAACACGCAAATGACTAGCTCAAAAACTTTAGACGCGGACGAGATATTTTGACTCGACAATAAGAATGTTCGTCTCGTCAAAACTACCAGATCTTAATCAGAACTCCATAATTTTTTGTATGTTGATGTGGTTTCGTTGGTGTATAGTGCATCTAAAATCTTTATTATTATTATCAAGGTAAAAGCATATGAATTACTGACATTTTGAAGCATTTAGTCGGCTCCTAAAGGAGCCATTTTTTGTTTTTGTTTTTGTTGAGTTTAGCCTCTCGGGCCTGCACCATTAATGTTAACAGGCCCTCAGCAGTCGTCTGGCATGGTTGTCGTTCTCATATCTTTCCCAGTTGCTGAAAATTTTTTCTTGGAGCTGCCGATACTTGCGCCTTTGGTAACTAACCCAACGTAAACAGTTGTGCGTCTTTGCTGGTTAGAAGTTTAAAAAAGCCAATAAAGTGCTGTGATAGGTAGATTTTGATCCGCTTGGAGCTCAAAGCTCGATGAATCTACTCTGATGGGCTTTTTTTTGACCCGACGTGGATCGAATTCATATACTTTCACCTTGATAAAAATAAAGGTTATACTAGTATATTCTCTAACTTTAATGTGAGTTGCTGATAAAGATTTTGGAAAAAATCATAGAGTTCTGATTAAGATCTGGTAGTTGTGACGAGTCGAACATTCTTGTTGTCGAGTCAAAATATCTTGTCCGCGTCTAAAGTTTTTGAGCTAGTCGTTTGCGTGTTTCCCTTTAAACTTGAATCCCCTTTCATATTTATCTAAAAATTCTTCATAAAGTTTAGAAGATGTAAGTTTCTGATAAAGATTTTAGATAAAAATCATAGAGTTCTGACTAAGATCTGGTAGTTTTGACGAGTCGAACATTCTTGTTGTCGAGTCAAAATATCTTGTCCTCGTCTAAAGTTTTTGAGCTAGTCGTTTGCGTGTTTCTCTCTAGACTTGAATAATATTTATTTTTATTTCATATTTATCTAAAAAAAATTCATAAAGTTTAGAAGATGTGAGTTTCTGATAAAGATTTTAGATAAAAATCATAGAGTTCTGATTAAGATCTGGTAGTTTGACGAGTCGAACATTCTTGTTGTCGATTGACGAGTTTTCGAGTCAATAATTTACGCAAAACTTGGTAACGTTTGGTCTGGTATCCTTGTTTCTCAACATAGCAATAAATACTTATCTTTATAAGATCGTTTTGAACCTGTAATATCCTCTATATATGATATATATTGAACGGTGTATGAGGTGTATCGAAACGGATATATGCCTGTCTCGAACCTGTATCTTAGTGTCTCGAAACGAATGTGTCTCCAAATGACCGGATACCGCTAAAAAACCCACAAGGAATTATAGTGGGGAATCAAAATTCACAACATACTTGGAAAAGTCTTGCAGAAGCTATTAGAGTGCAAACAATTAATCCGGGAAACACTAATTACTAAATAGTACAAAATAGTGCTAATTAAACAATAGACAACAATAGAATTTGCATGAAATTGTGCTATTTAGTATTATTAAAGTTTCACGGTTATATTGTTTGCACTCTACAAATTGAAGTTCTCTCTTTATGACAATTGATTTCTAATTTAGTGAGAAAATTATGAATTTTTTCAAGGTCTTGCAATTATTCATTTATACTCAACAAAACTGTATGGAAAAAGTATTTTTAAGGTGCTACTATGACGAAAATCGCTCAAACTTGGATTCAGCTGAAACTTCCTAAGAACACTCTTTAAAGGTCCAATAATCACTGTATGAAGTGTTTTCTCAATATTCAGGACGAAAGTATGATATTTTTACGATTATTTTTTGGAGTCTGTGACGTCATACACTCAACATCGAACATCGCTCCATACATTTCTTTTTATATAAATCCTTAATTAATTTTATTCCTATGAAGCCCAAAGGGTGGCTAAGGTGCTTATTTCACATTACTTGTGACTATAATTTATATTTTGGGGTGTTTGGGTATTTCTTTCTCCCTTTACTACTGATATTTTGATCATAAACTACATAGAAATGTATGGAGCGATGTTCGATGTTGAGTGTATGACGTCACAGACTCCAAAAAATAATCGTAAAAATATCATACTTTCGTCCTGAATATCGAGAAAACATTTCATACAGTGATTATTGGACCTTTAAAGAGTATTCTTAGGAAGTTTCAGCTGAATCCAAGTTTGAGCGATTTTCGTCATAAGTAACACTTTAAGCAAAGTCATTTTATCTGTTTCTTTGATCAATTTTCTTTTAGAAAATTATAGTTAGCACATTATAATGCATAAACAGATTGGCTGTATACATAATCAAGTTATTTTATTGAGTGTATTATAATATGACAAAATAGAAATAATTCTCCTAAAAATTGCCATACTATAGATGTGCATTAAGCATTGAACGGAAAGTACAGTAAGCTATCAGGACAAAACTAGAGCACCAGGCCAACCAAATGTCATGATAGTAACTTTAGTGTAGAAACAAACATTTTGGCTAATATTTACATACTGATTGTATACAAGCTATTCTATGTTACATTAAAAAAGTGCAAATATTTGTTTGAAAAGGCAATAATTGTTTTATTTATTTTGTTCCTTCTATTAATGAGTGAATTATACTACTGCTCAGTATGATTTGCACCCTGATATTGTATATTTTTGTAGGTTTTTCTTGACCATACTGAACGGATCTTGTTTGCAAACATGGTTGAACATGGTAAACCATGGTATTGATATTACTTTCAAACATGGTTGACCATGGTATACCATGGTATTGATATTGCTTTCAAACATGGTTGACCATCATGGTAACGATTTAAAATAAGCAAATTTAAGTAAATTCTCCCTACATGCCGTTTTTTTAAAACTGACCAATGAGCGTGCTCAACAGATTAAAAATGACGATAGCGTGTTTTGATACTCTCATCAAACATGGTTTTCGACCAATGATAGCGCGCATAGTATCCAATTATTTTATAAATTGCTTTTAAACATGGTTGACCATCACAGTAACGATTTTGCCTTCAAACATGGTTGACAATGGTCTACCATGGTATTGATTTTGCTTTTAAACATGGTTTACCATAGTCTACCATGGTATTGATTTTGCTTTTAAACATGGTTGACCATGGTCTACCTTGGTATTGATTTTGCTTTTAAACATGGTTGACTATGGTCTACCATGGTATTGATTTTGCTTTTAAACATGGTTGACCATCGTCTACCATGGTATTGATATTGCTTTCAAACATGGTTGACCATGGTCTACCCTGGTATTGATTTTGCTTTTAAACATGGTTGACTATGGTCTACCATGGTATTGATTTTGCTTTTAAACATGGTTGACTATGGTCTACCATGGTATTGATTTTGCTTTTAAACATGGTTGACTATGGTCTACCATGGTATTGATTTTGCCTTTAAACATGGTTGACTATTGTCTAACATGGTATTGATTTTGCTTTTAAACATGGTTGACCATGGTCTACCATGGTATTGATTTTGCTTTTAAACATGGTTGACCATGGTCTACCATGGTATTGATTTTGCTTTTAAACATGGTTGACTATGGTCTGCCATGGTATTGATTTTGCTTTTAAACATGGTTGACTATGGTCTACCATGGTATTGATTTGCGCTTTTAAACATGGTTGACCATGGTCTACCATGGTTATGATTTTGCTGTGAAACATGGTTGACCATGGCAGGGCTGTCAACTCTCCCGGATAAACCAGGAGTCTCCAGATTTTGGACCGTATCTCCCGTTCTCCAGATTAGAGTCTCAAATCTCCCGGATAATCGCCGAAGCTGACCATTTCTTGTGGGACTCAACTTTCACAACCATAAAATTCCAATTATTTTGTGTTGTTTGTGTTATTTTACATCGCTAACGAAATCAAAACATACCTCATGAACTGTTATTGCAAGCAGGCCATGGTAACTATAAGTGATAATCTGATTGGTCAGAAATAAACCAATCACATCAAATATTACAAAGTGAATATACGTCTTTTCGCCCGCCTTTTTCCGCTGTGACGTCATTCCCTTCCCTATCAATTCTCCAGATTTGAATATCTTGGGGGTTGACAGCCCTCTCATGGTCTACCATGGTATTGATTTTGCTTTTAAACATAGTTGACCATGGTCCACCATGGTATTGGTTTTGCTTTTAAACATGGTTGACTATGGTCTACCATGTTTTTGATTTTGCTTTTAAACATGGTTGACCATGGTCTACCATGGTATTGATTTTGCTTTTAAACATTGTTGACTATGGTCTGCCATGGTATTGATTTTGCTTTTAAACATGGTTGACTATGGTCTACCATGGTATTGATTTTGCTTTTAAACATGGCTGACTATGGTCTACCATTGTATTGATTTTGCTTTTAAACATGGTTGACTATGGTCTACCATGGTATTGATTTTGCTTTTAAACATGGTTGACCATGGTCTACCATGGTTATGATTTTGCTGTGAAACATGGTTGACCATGGCAGGGCTGTCAACTCTCCCGGATAAACCAGGAGTCTCCAGATTTTGGACCGTATCTCCCGGTCTCCAGATTAGAGTCTCAAATCTCCCGGATAATCGCCGAAGCTGACCATTTCTTGTGGGACTCAACTTTCACAACCATAAAATTCCAATTATTTTGTGTTGTTTGTGTTATTTTACATCGCTAACGAAATCAAAACATACCTCATAAACTGTTATTGCAAGCAGGCCATGGTAACTATAAGTGATAATCTGATTGGTCAGAAATAAACCAATCACATCAAATATTACAAAGTGAATATACGTCTTTTCGCCCGCCTTTTTCCGCTGTGACGTCATTCCCTTCCCTATCAATTCTCCAGATTTGAATATCTTGGGGGTTGACAGCCCTCTCATGGTCTACCATGGCATTGATTTTGCTTTTAAACATAGTTGACCATGGTCCACCATGGTATTGATTTTGCTTTTAAACATGGTTGACTATGGTCTACCATGTTTTTGATTTCGCTTTTAAACATGGTTGACCATGGTCTACCATGGTATTGCTATTGCTTTTAAACATTGTTGACTATGGTCTGCCATGGTATTGATTTTGCTTTTAAACATGGTTGACTATGGTCTACCATGGTATTGATTTTGCTTTTAAACATGGCTGACTATGGTCTACCATTGTATTGATTTTGCTTTTAGACATGGTTGACTATGGTCTACCATGGTATTGATTTTGCTTTTAAACATGGTTGACCATGGTCTACAATGGTATTGATTTTGCTTTTAAACATGGTTGACCATGGTCTACCATGCTATTGATTTTGCTTTTAAACATGGTTGACTATGGTCTACCATGGTATTGATTTTGCTTTTAAACATGGTTGACTATGGTCTGCCATGGTATTGATTTTGCTTTTAAACATGGTTGACTATGGCCTACCATGGTATTGATTTTGCTTTTAAACATGGTTGACCATGGTCTGCCATGGTATTGATTCTGCTTTTAAACATGGTTGACCATGGTATTGATTTTGCCTTTAAACATGGTTGACTATGGTCTGCCATGGTATTGATTTTGCTTTTAAACATGGTTGACCATGGTCTACCATGGTATTGATTTTGCTTTTAAACATAGTTGACCATGGTCCACCATGGTATTGCTATTGCTTTTAAACATGGTTGACCATGGTCTACCATGGTATTGATTTTGCTTTTAAACATGGTTGACTATGGCCTACCATGGTATTGATTTTGCTTTTAAACATGGTTGACCGTGGTCTGCCATGGTATTGATTTTGCTTTTAAACATGGTTGCCCATGGCAGGGCTGTCAACTCTCCCGGATAAACCAGGAGTCTCCAGATTTTGGACCGTATCTCCCATTCTCCAGATTAGAGTCTCAAATCTCCCGGATAATCGCCGAAGCTGACCATTTCTTGTGGGACTCAACTTTCACAACCATAAAATTCCAATTATTTTGTGTTGTTTGTGTTATTTTACATCGCTAACGAAATCAAAACATACCTCATGAACTGTTATTGCAAGCAGGCCATGGTAACTATAAGTGATAATCTGATTGGTCAGAAATAAACCAATCACATCAAATATTACAAAGTGAATATCCGTCTTTTCGCACGTCTTTTTCCGCTGTGACGTCATTCCCTTCCCTATCAATTCTCCAGATTTGAATATCTTGGGGGTTGACAGCCCTGGCATGGTCTACCATGGTATTGATTTTGCTTTTAAACATAGTTGACCATGGTCCACCATGGTATTGATTTTGCTTTTAAACATGGTTGACCATGGTCTGCCATGGTATTGATTCTGCTTTTAAACATGGTTGACCATGGTCTACCATGGCATTGATTTTGCTTTCCCGTACGAAACGGGCAGATCTGCAACAGATCTGCAGCAGATCTGTTTTTGCCAAAACAGATGCACTGCAGCCTTGTTTTAGGTCTGCATGATCTGCTCTTAGTCTGTGCAGATGTTGGTAAGAAGGTTGTCTGCAATGATCATATTCTACAGACTACCTGCAGATCAAAAACAGATCTGTCTAACATCTGCAAAATCTGCCATGAAATATGCAAACAAATAACAGCGCGTAGCATCGTCCTGGAGATCATATCGAGAACATTAATTTTTGGGGTGATCTATACCTTTTTTATATAAACCTTAGTGGCAAAAACTTAATTTGCAAGAATTTTTTATATAATTTTCCGCTATTAAGTAAAATTATTTTCAAGATTCGTGGTTTGGACAAAAATATCTAATGAACAGATGACTGCATGGCGTTTAAGAAAGGGTTCGGCTTACGCTAAATAATCAAGACTTATCAAATCTACTATTCGAGGCGACTCTTAAGTGCTCCTTTGGTTTCCATTTTATGCCTAACATTTCTAAACGCTGGTAATTCAAATACACATTCGAAAATAGATAACTACTCCAAGCACGGTACATACCGTAATTAAACAAACATCAGTTGACCTTGTAATAGCGAGCTTCCAACTTTCCCGAATTGACTTATCATTTGATAAGGTATCGAAGATTTAGAAAAGACTGTTTAGATTTATTCATTAACGCGTTTAAAACGATAAGGCGTTTAAAACGTCAAATACACTCGAGGTAACTCGAACAAGAAATGTATTCTGGTCAAAGTGCGTTACTCTAAGGTTGCATGCATGTACTTATGACGTCATAGGTAAAACCGCTGTACATAATAACTCTTTGGCCGAGAGACCAATTTTCGTCAAAGTTGTACTTTAACTAAATCGCTGGTCTATCCTGAAGGTCCATGGGACTTCATTTTAGACTTATATTATCTGTTAACACATGGACGATTTCGTCAAGGGCTTCGTTACGTTTACCCAAAATCTCAACAGAATCAGAAAACAAAAGCCTTGTAAATACCACATTAAACTACATAAAACTCTACATTCTCCCTGCTTTGTTTATACTGAATCAGATATAGTTGTAAACTAAGAGCGGTTTTTGTATATGAATGCATGAAAACAGCACGGTCACCGCACTGGGGCACGCCAACCGGAAATTGAAGTTGACAATATTATAATACAAATTTGAAAGAGAAATGATTGATAAATAAAATCTTTTAAAAATTAATATTGTTCCAGTTTGTTAGGAAAAGTTGCAACAAAGGCTATTTCTTCGTGACATGGCTCTTGTTTATAACTTAGGTATATACACTTTGTGACGATACTTGAAAAAGGAATTACTTTCAAAATTGTCCTTTTAACTGGAATTACATGAGTCAATTCAACTGGACATGAGTCGTCTGTACACAAATTAATATCTTGCTCTTGTGAAAGCTCTTGAATCATGGAGTAATTGAAGGCATGGCATGTGCATCTGAACATACAGTTACCCATCCTTGTACAACTCGGCTTATATTGGAAAAAGTAAAGTATTTGCCCGAATCTTAAACCGTTTCCACCAGATTGATACATGACGGTATAGCTATTCCTAACAGTCGCTTTCCTGTACAAACTTGAATGAAAAATCTCTTTATCCTTTTTTATTCGAGTAAATGCAAGAACAGTGTTCGAGTCAGGATTGTATCCTAGTTCGTTTGCTAGAGCAGTGAACTCTTCCTTTGTAAGCTCTCGAGAAAAAGAAGATCCAAGTGCATAAGCATTATGCATTACTTGTGTTTGCTGTGTATTTTGTTGAAATCCAATTAGCTTCCGATAAAAAGCTAAAGCACTTGAATTACATTCAAGGGATTCTACCATCTGTGGTAAATTTTGAATGAAAGAGACTGCTGAGACAATTTGCGAAGAAACGTTTTGCGTGCCATGAATCATTTTTAAGATATACCCATTCTTGTCTTCAAAATGAAAACACGAATGGGTCCACAGCGGACCAAGTTCCCGCACTGCTTGAGGAAGGTGCAAAAGATTGTGGATATTGATAGTTTGATAACGAAGTTCATATAAATAGGGAAGCATAAAGCAAAAGTATTCTAGGAGTCTTTGAAGTTGTCTTCATTTTTTTTGGTCCTTTTGAAACGATAGCTTAAGCTGTCATAAAAGCCATTTTTAGCAAACAAATTGCAAATCTGTTGCGCAATTGGTATCTCTATAAAGAAAGAGCAGGAGTTCCTCTTTGTAAGGTCTCGTGCACAAAGAGTGTTTGGACAAACAACTGTAGCTTTGTCATCAATGAGTAAGAAGCAATAACAACAGTAACGATGATACACCAAAGGATTCTTGATGTTTTTGAAAAATTTTCGGAACTGTTGAAGGGATTTCCGGCACAAATTAGGGGCGATGCAATGCAAACTGATCAAAACAAGCAAATCCTCCAGAGCGCTTCCAGATAGTGTATGCCGTATGGCGAAAGTAATGATCAGCAGTAAACTTTCTGACACTGTCAAAGGGGCATTGTGATAAAGCGGTTGATGATGCTCGTCGTTTTGCCTATCATTGTTTTCACTTTCATCATCTTCGAACAAGTTTTCAGCTGGAGTTGAAAACATTTCATCATAGTCATCGGTAACATTTGAAAATAATTCCTCGGGCCATGGTGTGCTATCATTAAGACTTTCATCAAATTCGGGCTCTAAAAGGTCAACCTCTTCTCTCCTTTGCTCAGGATCAACGACATATTCGGAATTCTCCAAAAGGTCTATATAGTCACAAATATCCAGTGATTGTGATGGACTTTGGGGGCTAAAACCAACTTCACTGATAGCTGTGTCATTTGTTTCCTCTAGTCCATCTCCAATAGACACTTGACTGTTGTCTTCTTGATCCACTTCAAAATATGTTGAGTTGATATCACATGCTATTCCCTCGCCTTGGGAAAACAAACCGGGTATTTCGAAAGGCTTATTAACATCGGTTGTTTCTTCATTGCAAATAGAAGAAGAATAGTCATCAGTATTTTCAGCCATTGGTGAAAAAAAAACTATTATCCGAAGCTAAACACGGCCGTACGCGAGACTTATAGACACTTGACTGTTAGATACATTCCCCACTTGTAACCTAATATGAAGGGTGTTCCTTCAGGTGTTTGTTTTAACAATAGTGAACGCATTCTAAACGCATCACTGACAAGCTGCTTAGAAGCGAGCGTATTTTAATGTTGTTCAAATTTGGAATTTCGGCAAAAATAAGATAAAACCTAGCTATAAACTCGGATATGAAACTCGCTAATGATGATGTTTTTGTTGTCATTTTATGTTTACTTAGCTCAGTCTTGTGATTTCTTAAAAGTGAATTGGGTCAATTATCACTTGACTTAGTTCTCATAAGTTTAATACAAAATAATGTTTTTGAGGTACAATCATCTTGATCTCATAAAACTTACGGTTGTTCAAGTTTTACTCGCCAAAACATTGCTAAAAAGTAGACGGTACCAATCCCAAATAAAATTCTGCTGACAGTTACTGTTGTCTTAGAGAAATTACGACCACAACAAAGAATACAACGACTGCATACGTATCTACAGAAATGCAAATGATAATTTGTACAAGCGTTCAGTAGGTCTTTGGTTATAAGTTGACAGGTAAAACTGAAAATAAATATACTTAGGAAGCTGGTGTGAACTCTTTTCTATTTTAAGTAAACACGGTTCCTCTCTCTGAAATGGATCTTCGTACCCAACCAATAGGAAACCGATCCGATAAGGGCATGTTATCTGAGAGCGATCGACTGATCAAATGTCACTTTATGGACTGAGTTCAAACGCGGTGTTCACTTTTGCGCGCCATTTTCCGAATTGGTTTTAGACAACGCTAACAGCATCCTCTCAGCAAAATTCGTACAATGGCCTATGCTTTGGTTTACTGGATCCAAGATAAGCAGTACAGCGTTGTGTGTGCAAGGAACATTCATGGAAATGTCAAAGAGGGAGAAACAACTATGGTAGATTGGGAGGAGAGCAGGAAAGGTAGAAAGGCCGCTAAATTCACAGCATATCCTGCCAAGATAATAATGGTTGGAGGTGAGTCTTAACAAATGATCAGTGTTAAAATATACAGTCTTCGAATTTTGAATAATCATCGTAGGCCATGGCCTAAGTTACAAATATGTTCATGTTTTACATGCATAAAGAAAGTCAGTGAATTCCGTCGATCAATTTAACTAAGGGTTGTGTACTTCGCAACATAGCTGACTTGCGCGAAAGTACGGATTATCTGAAAAAATTACTACATATAAATCTATACAAGAGAATATTAAACAAAATTAACTACTCTTACCAACTTGGTAAAAAAAGAACAATAAGCTAAATCAAACTCGGTAATTTTTGCGCGGCGCCGAATATGTAGAAATTAAATTTAGGCGCAAAAACTTGGAATGTTGACTATGCAGCTATTAGGTTTCAACAGTCAACATGGTGACACTAGTACATTTGCATACCTTGATTTGATTCTTTGAGTACAGGGAAATAATGCCTTTAGACTTTCTAGAATAATGGTATATATTGATGATTAAAAGTGAAACATTTAGAGCTTGAAGCAAGAGACTTAAGTGATGTACAAATCACAAAATATGTATTTCAGATAACGAGGAGGAACTCGAACTGGAGTGCGTTAAGGTTGCTGAGGAAATGGAGAGCGAAGTCACGGCCAAAAAACGACCGCGAAAAAAATCAAGAATTGTTCTGGAGAGTGAAGAAGGAAATGATGGTCACCAAAACCAAAACAAAATAGTAAAGAAAACAAACAATGCCCCACGACAACAGAAGCCGGTAAGCAAGAAAGAAGAATTGAAAAATAAAAAGAATGCTGAAATAGAGGCGGGGAAAACGCAAGCAGCTATTTTCTTCAAGGAACGCTATACGGATCAAGCAACAGAAGTTGATGTCACCACCCATCAGCCTTCCACAGCAGAAACTCCTGGACCTCCACCTAACACTCATGCACCTCCATCTAACACTCATGCACCTCCATCTAACACTCATGCACCTCCATCTAACACTCATGCACCTCCATCTAACACTCATGCACCTCCATCTAACACTCGTGCACCTCCATCTAACACTCGTGCACCTCCATCTTACACTCCTGCACCTCCATCTAACACTCCTGCACCTCCACCTAACACTCATGCACCTCCATCTAACACTCATGCGCCTCCATCTAACACTCATGCACCTCCATCTAACACTCATGCACCTCCATCTAACACTCATGCACTTCCATCTAACACTCATGCACCTCCATCTAACACTCATGCACCTCCATCTAACACTCATGCACCTCCATCTAACACGCATGGACTTCCATATTACACTCCAGTACGTCCGTCGAACACTGTGACTGAAGAAATATCTCTTGGGGAGATGGGTCACTTCTTACGATCTCTATACGACTTGGATGCGGAAGACATTTCAACATCCGAAATTGAAGTTGAACCAGTAGTCGAAAGAGTCGTTCCTTGTTCAAACTGCTCAGAAATGGTAAATGAGCTCAAAGAAGAAATAGCAGCTCTAAAAAGAAGGCAATTACCATGTAAGTTCTCCCTTGTACTTCTCATTGTTTTGCACAGGATTGCATGTACAGTGTGCATGCCATTCGATTAAAGTCACGCTTATAAGTTCGACAACGGAATTACAAACTAAGATAGCGATAATCTTATAGCGCCTATTGTATTAAGAGAATTCAAAATCTCAAGCTTTCTCACAATCGTGATTTTCTAGGACCTCTTTTTGTATAAATGAATCTTTTAATTGAAAACCAAACAACAATAACAAATACAATTGGTCTGTTTTGTTTACAGTTCCTATCAGTTTTGAAAACATTGAATTTCTCGAAAACATTTTGAACGCTTACAAAGGAGGCGACGTTGCAAACCAGGTAAGCGGCATCTTTTATAGTTTATACATCAATACATTATTTTAATGAGTTGTTTGTAACCTTTCTTTTTAAATTTAGTATCAAACATCATATGGAGGATGCAACGAATCGGCATCATCTCACACTAACATCAATGCTGAAAAGAACTTAAAACCAGTAAGTGTAACTAATTTGATACAAATGCTATGTCTTACGGTTTGTAGTTTAGCACGACTCACTAAAATGTTTCTCAAATTTCAGGCAGAAAGCAATCAAGAATGCTCCAGCATTCCAGGTCCTGGAAAGCAAGAACTTGTGCCAGGATCTGGAGTATATATATCTTCTGCAAGGCTCCATTCCATTCACAGCCAGAGCGGAAAAGATGCGAGAAAATTGTTTCTGCTGCTTATAGAAACTTTCTTTAGTGATGAAACACTGGCCACGAGTCTGGCTCACGGGACCCGCAAACTAACGTCAAAAGATGGGTCCGTGATGACAACACTTAATCAGGACATCGTCAAGACAGTGAAAGGTCAGCACCTATTACGTTATAATCTTAAACTAAGAAGATATAACTAGCTAAAAACTAGTGTGAGCTGCGTCGGCGTTTCTAATGAAACAGTAATGATGAAAAGGTAAATTATACACCGTGAAAAGATGAAAAAACTTACTGACGTTTCGGACGTTATTCCTTCGTCGGAGTAAAATCCCTTAAACTAAGGGATGGACAATTAGATAATTGATGGGCGATTGCAGGAATTTTGTTGGCATGATATATATATATTTTTTTTTTTTTTTACATTATTTTTTTGCGTACAGTTAGATATTTTTCTTCTAGCAGAAGAGGTTGCACGATATTTTTTTTCTTTTTTGAGGTTTAAGTGCTTGCTCGATATTTTTTGGGGATTTACGCAACCCCCCCCCATCCCCCTCAACTATCTAATGGTCCGTCCCTAAAAACTTATATATATTATTACAATAATGACTAAGTTTTAATAATGAAGATAGGGCACTTGCACTTATCGTTGGGCCGTGAAATTAAAACGGAAAAGCAATTTCTAAACGCTATCTTTTTTCTTCTAGCTTATTCTGGACGGTTCGCTTCCATAAACAACACGGAGTTGACCGTCTCCAAGATGAATCGAATTTTGACCAACAAAGTTGGGACAGCCAAGAGAAAAAAACTTAAGGAAGTTTCAAAATTTTAAGTCTTTGAAGGACTAATATAAAGTATCTTTAGGAATTTAAGTGTATTTGTAAGGAGTAAGTAGTAAGATAAGTGATTTATATAGGTTTGTATTTTTGAGTATATATATTATTACATTTAGGATGTGTGTTTATAAGCGTGTATTAGTAGCTATATTAGTGTTTCACTCACAATGACTTACTTAGGATGTTTTGAAAAATGCCTTTATGCCAAAAAAATTAGGTAGCTACATATTGTCTGAGTACGGATTCTTTGTTGACAGCTAGAAAACGCTTTTTCTTTCTTTTTCCTGATTCGGTATGGAGTAAGGATCGATTGCATGGGCGTACTAATCTACAGAAGTATGCCATGCATGTAGTGATCTCTATGATGTAACCTGATATCATATTATACATCACTCATCTGCAGCAATCATGTTCTTGTGGAATGTTGATAACAAACATTATTTTGTTCTCTAAATAAAAGGGATATGATTGGTGGAGCCAGCATATTGTTTTTAAATGTTTAGCATCTGCTGAACGTCTGTAATTGACAGACCTAACTGCAGATCAATTTGGCAGACTTTATGCAGATATTCTGCAGATAATCTGCAGATAATCTGCAGATAATCAACAGATATTCCACAGATAATCTGTAGATAGTCTGTAGATTTTTAGCAGACTGTTTGCAGATCTGTAACAGACTTCTTGGCAGATCTGCAGCAGATCAAAAACAGATCTGCCCGTTTCGTACGGGTTTAAACATGGTTGACCATGGTCTACTATGGTATTGATTTTGCTTTTAAACATGGTTGACTGTGGTCTGCCATGGTATTGATTTTGCTTTTAAACATGGTTGACCATGGTCTACCATGGTATTGATTTTGCCTTTAAACATGGTTGACTATGGTCTGCCATGGTATTGATTTTGCTTTTAAACATGGTTGACTATGGTCTAACATGGTATTGATTTTGCTTTTAAACATGGTTGACTATGGTCTACCATGGTATTGATTTTGCTTTTAAACATGGTTGAATTTGGTCTACCTTGGTATTGATTTTGCTTTTAAACATGGTTGACTATGGTCTGCCATGGTATTGATTTTGCTTTTAAACAAGGTTTACCATGGTCTACCATGGTATTGATTTTGCTTTTAAACATGGTTGACTATGGTCTGCCATGGTATTGATTTTGCTTTTAAACATGGTTGACTATGGTCTGCCATGGTATTGATTTTGCTTTTAAACATGGTTGACCATGGTCTACCATGGTATTGATTTTGCTTTTAAACATGGTTGACTATGGTCTGCCATGGTATTGATTTTGCTTTTAAACATGGTTGACTATGGTCTATCATGGTATTGATTTTGCTTTTAAACATGGTTGACTATGGTCTACCATGGTATTGATTTTGCTTTTAAACATGGTTGAACAATTTAAGTAAATTCTCCCTACATGCCGTCTTATTCAAACTGACCAATGAGCGCGCACGATAGATTAAAAATGACGATAGCGTGTTTTGATACTCTCATCAAACATGGTTTTCACCCAATGATAGCGCGCGTAGTATCCCAATTATTTCATAAATTGCTTTCAAACATGGTTGACCATCACAGTAACGATTTTGCCTTCAAACATGGTTGACAATGGTCTACCATGGTATTGATTTTGCTTTTAAACATGGTTTACCATAGTCTACCATGGTATTGATTTTTACTTTTAAACATGGTTGACTATGGTTTACCTTGGTATTGATTTTGCTTTTAAACATGTGTAACCGGCGGCAAGGCGCTCAGCTATGAATCAGATTGCAAGTGGTTTTGACAAAAGAATTTATTGAAAAATTCACACAACTTTACAATACATGAAAAAAAACGGGAACGAGATTACAGGATATCTCTAATGAAAACAAGAAAAATATTTACAATGAGATAAAATAAATTTGTAGCTTATCTAAATAGCTAAAAGTTATGAATAAAATACAGTTTTGCTAGATATAAATAGAAACGGAAATACGTAAATTACGTCACAGGTAGTTTGAATATTGCATACTGATTAGCAGTGTTTACAATACGCGAGTGAAAATTACTAGGTTGCAAAGTTTAATGTACAAGTCGGTAAACCGTTTAAAATGAACTAAACCAATGGAAAAAGCAATAGGAAAAATTGACTAGAGGTTAACTATGGCTTTAGGTAAGTATTTTAACCTTTGTTTATGACAAACTAAGAATTACACGGTTTACTGAACACGCGGTCGCGACAATGACCTTGAGTGTAGAGTTTAAGTAGCGAACAAATTAAAGGTTGGAAAGAAAAGGTCTTTTATCCCGCAGTTAAGGCTATTTATCGCAGTAAAAAGGTTAAACAAGCGAGTAAGGCGGTAGCGATCCTATAGTAAACGTTTTAAAGAGTTTAAAAGACAAGATACACTCAGCGTGATTACTAATTTACTACTGCGTGAATAACTTTGTACTAAATTACGCGCTAATGCGACTAGCATTACAAAAACATGAAACGAATGCTTAACAAATATATAGATAATCTAAGCTATAAAATATAACGACCAAGTTAACGATATTAACATAGATTTGTCCTAAATCTATCCTAGGTATAAGTGTAAAAGGCTTCAAAGATTCATACCTTTACATCGTAGAGAATTCCTTGTCTTGATATGTGCAACGTCTTCAAGAACTTTTACTACACTGATTTAAGCTTAGTTTGGGCCTACTTTTATGGGAAAACCTGCATTCTTAAGACCTTACACATCCTACGCAATGTTGCACGCCCTAGGCGCAAACAGGATGTCCCAAACACGAACTTACGTAAACAAGCGCCAAACCTAGGCATGACTCACTGTAATGTAATTACGTACGGAAATTATTTCTTGCTTACGCATTTTCCACGCAAACAGTTAACTAAAGAATTACATTTCTATGTGTACACGAGGCATTCCTAATTAAAAATATAGATTTATGACTAAATAATTACTGTCCAAAATAGTGTCTTTTGACTCTGTCACACATGGTTGACCATGGTCTACCATGGTATTGATTTTGCCTTTAAACATGGTTGACTATGGTCTGCCATGGTATTGATTTTGCTTTTAAACATGGTTGACTATGGTCTACCATGGTATTGATTTTGCTTTTAAACATGGTTGACTATGGTCTACCATGGTATTGATTTTGCTTTTAAACATGGTTGAATTTGGTCTACCTTGGTATTGATTTTGCTTTTAAACATGGTTGACTATGGTCTACCATGGTATTGATTTTCCTTTTAAACATGGTTGACCATGGTCTACCATGGTATTGATTTTGCCTTTAAACATGGTTGACTATGGTCTGCCATGGTATTGATTTTGCTTTTAACCATGGTTGACTATGGTCTACCATGGTATTGATTTTGCTTTTAAACATGGTTGACTATGGTCTACCATGGTATTGATTTTGCTTTTAAACATGGTTGACCAATTTAAGTAAATTCTCCCTACATGCCGTCTTATTCAAACTGACCAATGAGCGCGCGCGATAGATTAAAAATGACGATAGCGTGTTTTGATACTCTCATCAAACATGGTTTTCACCCAATGATAGCGCGCGTAGTATCCCAATTATTTTATAAATTGCTTTCAAACATGGTTGACCATCACAGTAACGATTTTGCCTTCAAACATGGTTGACAATGGTCTACCATGGTATTGATTTTGCTTTTAAACATGGTTTACCATAGTCTACCATGGTATTGATTTTTACTTTTAAACATGGTTGACCATGGTTTACCTTGGTATTGATTTTGCTTTTAAACATGGTTGACTATGGTCTGCCATGGTATTGATTTTGCTCTTAAACATGGTCTACCATGGTATTGATTTTGCTTTTAAACATGGTTGACCATAGTCTACCATGGTATTGATTTTGCTTTTTTAACATGGTTGACCATGGTCTACCATCGGCATTGCAAAATCGAGGAAACCGAGGAAACTGAGGAAACCAAAAATACATAATACAAGGCAGTCAACTCTCCCGGATAAACCGGGAGTCTCCAGATTTTGGACCGTGTCTCCCGATCCCGAGATTAGAGTATCAAATCTCCCGGATAATCCCAGAAGCTGACCATTTCTTGTCTTGTGAGACTAGACTTTCACAACCATAAAATTCCAATTATTTCATGTTGTTTGTCGCTAACAAAATCAAAACGTTCCTCATAAACTGTTCTTGCAAGCAGGCCATTGTAATATAAGCAGTAATCTGAATGGTTAGAAATAAACCAATCACATCAAATGTTACAAAGCAAAAGACATCTTTTCGCGGGCTTTTTGACGCGCTGTGACGTCATGTCCCTTCTCTATCAATAGTAGTATAGGGGATGGGGGTTCCAGCGCAACGACCACCGGAGGATTACCCGTCTAAAGTGAATTCCTCGATTCGTGCCGCGATTACCCGCATCCCGCGTCTATGTAGTTAAATATGTTAGTCTATATATGGAGTGCTAAGATTGTAAGAGAACTTTTAAGAAAGAAGTGGACTTGAAGAAGCATTTGAAGATGAAGACGAATTGTATGAGCAGCTATGATTGTGGATGTGGTAAGAAGTTTGAGACTAAGGTTAAATTGTTTTTGCATTGTCAGGATTGTGAGTATGACTACGACGATCTGAAAAGGGTCTGGAATTAGGTATAAGATATTTCGTATTATATAGATGGAATCCCAAAGCAATTTCGAAACGGTGTCAATACTCGGTAACGGTGAGATTGACGTTAGACAGTTTTGGCGTCAGTCGGAAAGGAAGGTCAAGAGAACGCTTCGAAAAGGCATAGAAGAATTAGGAGCCCTGAAAGCGAGTATAATGGTAGAAGTAAGTTTGTCAAAAGATGAGGTAACGACGACAGCAATGCTGCGATCAAAGTCACTAGTTATATTAGAGTCCACGAATCTGGATAGGTCACTCAGCGAAGCCTTAGAAGCAATAATGGAGTCGCTGTCTAACTACACGAAAGAAGGATCTGGTTGGACAGTGGAGGAGGTACAAGGTATGGAGGTTAGCATGGCAAAGTACGTGCCAATACGAGGAGGAAGTTATGTGCCCCTACCAACGTGGGTAGAAAGGAAGAAAGCCATAGTCAACGTAAAAAATGATGACAACAGATGCTTTATGTGGGCAATACGATCCGCACTGTATCCAGTAGATAAGGATCCATGTAGACCAAGCAAGTACCCAACAGATGATTTGGAGTGGGATGGCGTAGAGTTCCCAATGCAGTTGATAGACATACCGGTATTCGAGCAGGAAAATGACCTAGCCATTAACGTTTACGGAGTCAGAGACCAAACGATAGTGCCACTAGTGCTGTCAAAGAGTAAAGGAGAACGAATACACCTCTTCTACCACGGCTGACATTATTCGTGGGTCAAACATGTTAGCAGACTGTTTTACAGACACACCAAACACAAAGGCAAGAAATACTTCTGCGACTGTTGTTTGTTATCCTTTACCAGCGTTAAAGCTCTAAAGGATCACGACGAAATATGTCGCGGAGTCGAAGAAGTGGCGTAACGGATCCAGATGCCCACAGATAAGAACCCATCGTACTCAGACCATCAAAAGCAGATGCAGGTGCCTTACGTGATATATGCAGACTCTGAAGCGTTGATAACTAAGGAAGAGCAGAAAAGTGGTGCCACGAATAAGGTGGGATTACACGAGATCTGCTCCTTTGGTTACATAGTAGTCACATCAGATGGTAAGGCCGACCCTCCTGTGATTTACCGAGGTAAGAACGCAGCTAATGAGTTTCTAGAAGCATTGCGAGAAGAGGAGGAAGAGATAAGAGAACAATTAAGACGTCCAAAGAAGATGGTATTTACCAAAGAGAACCAGGAGGCTTTTACCAAGGCAAAGAAATGCCACATTTGCCAACATACGCTTCTCCAGTTTGGAAGACAAGCCAAGAAAGCGTGGGACGAAGATGGAAAGTATCTAGGAGAAGCTCATTTCAAATGTGGCAGGTATGCAAGGAAGGGGGGAAAGCCCAACAAGCCTTCCACCCACTGCATTCATTGTCATAAAGCATTCGTTGAGGATTTCTATGTGGATAAGGTTAGAGACCACTGCCACATCACGGGTAAATACAGAGGTGCGGCTCATTGGAAATGCAATATAAACTTCAAAGTAGATCCAGAAATGGAAATACCCGTATTCTTTCATAATTTAAGGGGTTACGACAGTCACTTACTCTTACAAGGAACAGACGGCTCCGAAGTAAAGTGCATACCCAACAACAAAGAAAGGTACATGTCCGTAACTGTGGGCAAGCTAAAGTTCTTAGATTCGCAGCAGTTTATGGCGGACTCCTTAGCAAACTTGGTTAGATACAACACGGAGTTCCCCATTTCCAGTCAATACGGCGCGGAAAGGAAAGGAGTGTACCCATACGAGTACATGGATTCCTGGGAGCGATTCGAAGAACCCCTACCACCCAAAGAGAGATTCTACAGCACCCTAAACGAGTCTGGTATAAAGGACGAGGAGTACCAGCATGCGTTAGATGTGTGGGAAAAGTACTCCTGTGAGAATATGGGAGAATACCACGACATCTACCTACGTTCAGACGTAGTGCTGCTCGCAGATGTTTTCCAAAGCTTTCGAAAGATGGCAATGGAATACTACAGCCTGTACCCTGCAAACTTCTACACGGCTCCTGGGCTTAGTTGGAGTGCGCTGCTAAAGAAGACGAACGCGCAACTGGATCTCATAACGGAATACGACATGTACCGCTTTATGGAAGACGGTATCCGCGGCGGTGTTTGCGGACCCAGCAGACGATACGCAAAAGCGAACAATCCCACGGTGGAGTACGACCCGGAGAAGCCAACCACATACATCTTCTACTTAGACGCAAACAACCTCTACGGTTAGGCAATGTCGCAGTACTTACCTGTACGCGACTTCGAATGGGACAACATAAAGCCCATAGAGTTTTACCTAAACGCAGGTAAAGAAGACGACAAAGGTTACGTGCTGGAGGTTGATTTGGAATACCCAGAGCACTTGCACGACCCGCACGATGAGTTCCCATTAGCACCAGAAGCAATAGAAATACCATTTAAGCAGCTGAGTCCGCTGCAGAGGGAAATGTGCCCTGGCTACAAGCCCTACAGGAAGCTAACGATGAACCTGATGGACAAGCGAAAGTACGTGGTGCATTACCGCAACCTGCAGTTCTATGTGCGCCACGGCTTACGCGTGAAGAAGATCCACCGCGTTTTGAAGTTCACGCAGGAACCATGGATGCGCTCCTACATTGACTTTAACACACAAAAGCGTACGCAGGCAAAGAATGACTTCGAAAAGAACCTGTTTAAACTAATGAACAATAGCGTATTTGGTAAGACAATGGAGAACATCCGCAAGCGCGTAAGCATAAAGATAGCCAGCACCAGAGAGGAAGCAGAAGCATACGTGTCACAGCCTGGATTCGTTAGATACGTAGAAATGTTAAACTTCTACGTGATTCACATGAAGAAAGCGAATCTATTCCTGAACAAACCCGTATACACGGGGTTTACAGTGTTAGACCTATCAAAGCTGCTCATGTATGAGTTTTACTGCGACAAGCTAAAACCGAAATACGGTGATAAGTGCCGCCTCTTATACACCGACACTGATTCCTTGATACTAGAGGTGCAGACGGAAGACATTTACGAAGACTGTGTTCCCGACATCGACGAATACGACACCAGCGATTACCCACGCGACCACTTTCTTTACTCCCCTAAAAACAAGAAAGTAATCGGGAAAATGAAGGATGAGATGAAAGGAAAACCCATCGTGGAATACGTGGGCCTGAAACCCAAGATGTACAGCGTGCTAAAGCTGGACGGTGTAGAAAAGAAAGCCAAAGGCGTAAAAAAATACGTGGTTAAGAAGGACATAACCCACGATTCCTACTTAAAGGTCCTGCGTACGCGTAAGGAACAGCGACATAAAATGAACAGCCTGCGCAGCTACGGACATCAAATACACAACGTTACACAGGAGAAGGTGTCACTGTCTGCATTTGACGGTAAGAGGTGGATGTGTGATGATGGTATCCATACGATAGCATTCGGACATCACACGATAAGCAGTTCTTCTTTGACGAACCCACGAGTGGGACCATCATGAAGATAATACAAGATGGTCTGACCCTTCTTAGCTAGCGCACTTCGGATCTGGTAAGTTTCCAAAGACCAATTAGGATCTGTAGCTCTTTTGGATCCTCCTTCTAATTCACCCGCCTCATAGAGATATCGAACCGTGACATCACCTAATCTCTTTTCCTGGGGGAAGACCACCCTCGAACTTCTGACGTAGGACTTGTGTTCCACGTGTTTCTTTTTTATGGCATCCTTGGGTTTCATTCCCGTAGCCCTGGCCGCCTCGTTGTTCAAAGCCGCGACGACCTGGGGGAGCCTCTGAGTCCATTCCCTGTTGCGTTTGGAGGGATCTTCCAGCTCTTTCCAATACTGGTACCCAAAGAGACGCTCGGCCAGGGTCTTATTGAATCTTTCGACAATGCTCTGACCCCTGTGGTACTCTGCCTCGGCTCTCCTAATTTTAGTGCTGTGGTCTTTCAGGGTCTTAGTAACCACGCCCATGAACTCTGTCCCCGCATCCAATTGCAGCAGCTTAGGCCATTTCAAAACACGCTTATAAATCCTACCTAGGGCTTCTGCGACTTCCCCAGAATCCTTGCTGGTTATGGGTTCGGCGTCCTTGTATCTGCTTGCGATATCAACTACGGTCAAAGCGTATCTATAGGTCTTTTTTCTCACCTTATCGTGCGGCAAGAAAAGCAAATCCGCCTGATGAACTTCATTAGGGGTATTTACGGTGAAGCTGGGCCTGGGAATGTACTTAGGCACGGGAAGATAAACCTGCCAGAGGGTTTGTTTTTTTAACCAGTTCTTAGCCGTTTCTTCTGATACCCTGGCCGCGGTCGCGAGTTTCTTGATGGCCGACGCTCCTTTCCAATAGCCTTCAGGCCCATAGTAAATCCTTTTGAGTTTGTCCTCAGTTCGACACACTATATAAATTTGATTCAAGCGAAGGATAGGACAAGGTTGATCTTGCGTCCGTTAAAATCCACCGTCTTTCCGTCCACTTTAATGGTGATGTTTATTCTTTCTACCAAATTAGACAAGTCATAGCTTAAAGAAATGGGAGTGTATTCTACTGGGTCAAATGGATTACCTTTGGGCAGAAACTTGGACATAAGAGAAGACTTTTCTCCATTGTTGTAACTATGGACTAAATCGCAATAGACTTCATAAGAGGATGCGACTTTCCATTTCACAGGTATGGCTGTGTCGGTAATTGTCTTGCCCGAGGCACATAATAAAGACCCCAATGGGTCAAACTTTCCAAAAGTTACTGCATAGTTTGGCATATTATGTGTGAGGGTCATTTCGTGCGGCAATCCCGTGGTGAGAGTATAACCGCGCTTGGCGAGCTCCTTGGCAAGGGTGATTGGCGTGTAATGTCCATCGGGTAGCATTTCACCTTGATATTTGCCAGGCGCCTTAAGTACGGTGACCAAGGCATTGACTAAATTATACCAAGAATTGTACAAAGAACAACTAACCAGTCTAACCTTATAGGCTTTGATGGGGGGATTCAAATAAGTGGTAAAGTTATTTTTATCGCTTTCCAAAAAGACGATCATTATATTAGATACGCCAAAGCTACGCCTCCTGCCAGCCCTGCAATTCCTACGAAGACCAATTCATTGTCTTTTTGTTTCTTAGAAGGCTGGTAGTAATTCTTGAACTGGGGCTTTCTCAACCCCGTCGATGCCGCGGGGTGTGCTTGCGCATAAAGTTTAAAGGCGTAGTCTGTATTTTCGAAGTTCTTATCCGCCTGCATCTTGTCTTGGTATTTCTTGTCCAACCAATCCCTGTAAGCTTGTCTTTTTTCATTCCAAGCCGCCACGTCCCTTTGATATTTCTCCAGCGCTAAGTCGTGTCTCTTCCTTTCGGCTTCGAGACTACTTCCGCCAGTT
Organism: Actinia tenebrosa; assembly: GCF_029948245.1. Classification (NCBI taxonomy): domain Eukaryota; kingdom Metazoa; phylum Cnidaria; class Anthozoa; order Actiniaria; family Actiniidae; genus Actinia; species Actinia tenebrosa. The sequence goes on along the minus strand of NW_028292586.1, from coordinate 9,877,688 downwards.
ACCGCTTTTTCTATGTACTTACCTGCGTAACTGGCGCCAGTAAATGCTAAAGCAGCAATTAATGCACCTCCTATCGCAGCCATCTATACATTAGGGATGTACTTTTCCTTCCGTAGGTAATCCTTTACCATGATAGCCCCGCCCACGGCAGCGGTCATCTTAGCAAAATCAGCGAAGCTTTTGTTTGGGTCTTCAGTAAAGCCTTCTTTGAGCACTTTCTTACCTACCCAACCAATACCCGCAACGATGGAAGTAATAATAGCTGCTTCTTCAACAGTTTCAATAACGCGGTCGACATTATATTACAGAGCGAGAAGGTTATTACTCCATCACGGGTATTTTGCTTCGGGGCTCCTGCGTCACATGCACGGCCTCTAATTCTACCTTTGGCTTTGCTGCCTTCCATTGTAAGTAAAGGCTACCTGCTGCTATGATGACTCCTAATGCGGCAATGACGTATCCCGGATTAATAAAGGATTTCTCTTCTTTCTCTTCTACCTTTTCCTCCTTCTTTGCTTTGTTCTTTTTATTCATCTCCGCGAGCTTCTTTCCGGCAGCGACTCTGCCTGGAGATTTAGCCTTGGTAATCTTTTGCTCGGGTTCCTCCACCTTTGATTCAGCTTCACTCATTTATATCTAAGGACTTGAAGGACTTGATAAGTAACTTAATAGGACTTGACTAAGTACTTAAGGACGACTTGACTAAGTACTTGAGGCGACCTGGGTAAGTACTTAAGGACGACTTGACTAAGTACTTGAGGCGACCTGGGTAATTCCTGAGGACGACTTGACTAAGTACTTGAGGCGACTTGATCAGGTACCTCAGCAAGTACTGCCTTAAACACCCTCTCGACTTCTCTGTCCTTCTTGAAGTCCTTCCAAGACGCCGTAAGTTCCTTCAAGTTGACATGCTGAGCTACGTGAAGTGCCGCAGAGGCGACTGCCATTAACTTACCACACTTCAACGACAACCACCCGCAGGTGATCTTAAGTTCTTGGGATATGACATAGTCATCTGTTATGTCCTTCTGTAGTTGCTCCACGTCGTCTATAGGCAGCGCAAGTCCAAGTAATTTAGTCGCGAACTTAATGGCTGAGTCTGCTACGGCGTCCGTGGTCTTACTTGCAAGGGCAGCCTCATACCTCTTATGGAACTTCTTAACCTCCTCTTCCGACAACTTATTAACCTGCTCATGGGTAAGTTCCTTGCCTATCATTTCTTTGCACTTCCCAGAAGACACCAGGATGTTAAGTTGTTCTTTAAGGTTACTTTCATCTAACTGTGTGGGGACTTCATCTATCAGCTGCTCAATCTCCATATATATCTACGCTCGAAGCTCGCGCAGCGAGATTTGGACATCATACGAAAACCTCAAAGAGAAGATCATCTTGGAATGTTGGTGCGTTTTTAAATGCCGCATGTGTTCGTTTAACTGTTCCTTGGATATTTCGCCGCCGTAGTCGCTTAAGATGGTTTCCAGGTCTGATTTACTTGGAGTATAAAATACGACAAGTGAACCTATGTTTTCCCTAAAGGGCTTAGAGACGCTGGTAAGCTGCTGCGAGAGCAACCAAACGCTAATATTGTCATGTCTGCCGCTAAAGGCGAGCTTAACGAGCTCTGACGTGCGTCTCTTTACATCATCCCCACAGGCAATGTCATCCAGTATGAGCAAGGTTTGCGTACTCGCTCTTTGAGCCTCGCGAGACGAGAATTGTTTGTGCCAGAACTTAAGGTGGCTGGATAACTCGTTAGGGTCTAAGATATCTACGAAGAAGTCGTCATCTTTCGGCCCACGCCCGTCCAGGTGCGGTTATTCACGTAGGTGGAGCAGAGCAGCACTATGTAGTCGAAGCGGTATCTAAAGGGTCCTAATAGCTGCTCCACGACGAATTGGGTCTTTCCGCAGCCGGTGGGTCCTACTATCAGAGCGTTACAAGGAATATGGTTCGGATCCATTATATCCCTTCTTTCGAAGGGAACTTGTTCCCTGATATATATGGAGCCAGTGGAAGCAGTAGAAAAGATGGTTAACATCGCCAAAAGGAAGTCAGACCTGGAGAGGACGGTCGAAATGCAAAGGGAGGAGATAGACCGGCTGAATGAACGCGTAAAGGAGCTTTATGAGGAAATGTGTGGTCTAAAGCGCGCAGAACGGTTTGGCGCGCTGATAACGATGGCAACGTGGGCAAAGGAGTCAGTCGTAGACTTCATGCGCTACCCAATCTAATGTTAAGAGCTCAAAAGATGCCTCAGAATGTTAAATGGAGGTTAAAATGTTGTTAAGTATATATGGACTGCTTGAAATGTAAGAAAGTATTTAGTACCAAACAAAGACTGCAATACCATGTTTGGCATGAAGTTTGCACAAGGGAGCCAATCAGTAAGGCCTGCAATGACTGTAACAGGGAGTTCAGTACCTTACAGAAACTACAGCAGCATGTTAAGAAGGGCGTTTGCCGTAGGACAACAGAATGTAGTTACTGTGCTAAGGTTCTTAGTAGCCGCCAACGTCTTCAGACACATAAGAAAAGACACGAAAGGACATACCGATACCTTTCAGAGAAGTACGATCTGGAAGGAGTGGATTGTTACCAATGCGGCGATCTGATGAATTGTGAACATAGAGATGATTACCTAAGGAATCGAATAGACTACTTTAGGAAGATAAGCAGGACATTACCCCGCTTTGATACCTTAGAAGGTGTCCCATGGACTAACAGGGAATATTGAAGGCAGCAATGTGAGAGATGTGGATGCGTAAGAAAGGAGGCACACATATTCAACTGTCTCTTTACAAGAATTTAACCACACCTTAACATTCTGAGGCATCTTTTGAAATAGTTTCCGACCTTCCTTAACAAGAATTTAACCACACCTTAACATTCTGAGGGGGTTTCTTACAAGGATATATGATAGCCTACGCAGCCGCCTCCTTTGGAGGATTCCTAATCGCCCTTTCAATATATGGACTGTATTACATGTGAACCCCCTGCAGACTGCATCGTTAAAAATGAGTCGCCGAGCACTGCCGACGACCCTACTTTAAATGCGCCTAACTACATAGAGGCGAAGGAAGGACGCACTTTGCGACGTCAAACGCCCAGCGACCATCCTTCTTCCCATACGACCTCAGATGCGTAAACTCCTGCCCCTCTATCACGTATCGGACGCGATCCGGCGCCCACAGGCTGTACGTAACACCCTCATGCGCCAATAACAACCGTAGCCTGTCAATAGGGAGTTTAAGATAGGGCAGCTACGGTAGACTACTACGTTTGAACGCGGTTCGTGATCTGGGACGAGTTTCAATGCGCATGGATGAAAATTCATGCATGCAGTGGCTGGCCGTGAATCCGGTATCATTTTGGCTTCCTATTTCAGCCATGGCTTCGCCGAATGCAGAAAATGAAAACTGGTGAGTGTTTATCATGAGTTTTTGGCAAATGCGTACGTATATCAGGTTAAATTTATGAGAATGTATTGTATAGCTTGCTACAATTTAACAAGCTGTAATATCGCAATTTTTTAGTTCCACAAGTCCATGCAATGTTCCACGTGTGGAGTCGGATGTCACCGGTTCTCTTCGCAATAAGTAAGTAAAAACAATCAAAACTACTTTGTAATTCTTTCACAAGAGTTAATGCAGAGAGAGAATAAAGTCCATTAAAATGTTTTTCTTAGTTGGGGTTGATGGTCACATCACCTTATTTTAATTGCAACAAGCGTTCGCTCTAAAATATTTTTATATTTGTACTTTCAATCCCACGACACTTAGGAAACGAAGTAGGAAAATAATGTACTATTATTATTGTTATTGTTATTATAGTTATTACTATTATTATTATTATTGTCATCATTATTGTTGTTTGAATGCAATTAGTTTAAAACCATAAAATATTTTGCTGGACTAACAACAACTAATTTGCATCTAACATGGAATAAACCAACCATGCACTTGCGACATCCTCACTGGAAAAAAAAACTTATGTTGATAAACTTTTTCATTTCCTTCTTGTGTCGTTCTTTCTGTTCCTAATTTTATCATTCTATGCAGGAAATTTTGTATTTGCGGCTCAATAAAGTTTTGTCTTTCTTGGCACTAATCAATTATGAGCAATATATTGAGAGAGGTGCTTTGCTAAAGTATTTTCCTTATATCCGTGAGACACTTTTTAAGAAATTGCACTAATTAGTTCTCGCTAGTCTTTGTTCAGTAAAAAAAATTGCACTAAATTAAACTTGCGATTTTGTCAGCAAACTATTACACAGATGTAATGGAAGCCCTTTCTCTATTTCATGGGTACAATATATTTGCACTTAATCATTCGCTTATTATAACTTGGTATTCAATTATGTTTAGGGCATGAAAAAAAAATTATTTCTTTTTTTATTTCATTTACAGTGGAACATTTAGATGGACAGAGGAACGAGATAGACTTCTTCTACGACAAATAGTATCCCTCGAGCCTTTTGCCTACAAAGCTGGGACTAAAGAAGCAGGTCTTAGGTGGACAGAAGTAGCAGAACGGATCAACTGCTATGCTCATTTCTCAAGTCAACCTAGAGATCAACGCAGTGTGAGGGAACGTTTCAACAAATTGTTGGCAGACTTCAAGAAGAAAAGCAGGAATGAAGAGTCTGCAAGTGGCATTGCTCCTGATGACCAAACAGAAAATGAGATGATATTGGAAGAAATAGTCGAAAAAATGAAATCTCCGCTGATCCAAGTTGCAAGGGATGAAAAAAATCAGGAAAAAAAGAGACAAAATGCCATATTCGTTAGGAACAATGCAATGGAAACATGGTCTAAAACAAGAAAGAGTGGTAGTGAAGGTGGTGTTTCGGGTTCAGAGGGGAACGGCCAAGTAGAGCAGGCGTTGACCAAAAGACGTAAAACAAGAAAAGGAGGGTCAGAAGCACTGCAGTACTTGGCTGAAAAAACAGAAGTAGAAACCGCTCTGCGAAAGCAAGATCTTGAATTACGCAGAGAAGAAATGCGTCTTCAAGCAGAACAGCAAAAGGAACATTACAAATTGCAACAGCAACAGATGCAACTTATGGCTGACATTGTCAAAAGACTAGCAAAATAAGTTTTTGCCTTTTAAACCACTCGGTTCTTGTTTGGATTTGTATGTTAAATTACATTACTTAATGTAATGTGAAACGCACTTTAATAATACTTTCCACTAGCTAGTGTTTTTGTTCTATTAGAAATGCTTTTATCGATATCGTACAGTATATCAGTCACAAAACAAAACTAAAGTATGAGAAACCAAGATGCGTGTGTTACGTATGTAAGCTATTTATTCAAAACTGCATTATTCAACTTATAGAAATAATATTATTGTGAATATATATTGAATAATTTTAAGTATTTGTAAATATTTATTACTGATCAAAGTGTAAAACCTGGTTTACCCGAGCAACGCAAATACACAAACAAACGAAAGGACTGGCTTGCGTTGTAGTATTGCGTTTGCGTTTTCACCGGTACGGTTCACACGTTAAAAATGAAAGAATGGAAACCTTTCCATTTTCTTGCGTTTGCGTTTGCACTTGCGTTGCTCGTGTGAACCAGGCTTAATAGTCAATTGGACCAGGTTATAGTAACTATTATTATAATATAACAATTATTAATGTAATTATGAAGATGTATTACCAGAAGGCTTAAATAAACCCAAGAAAATAGATGTAACCGATGGAATTTTAATTGGGGTATACTAAAATGTATCAAATTAAATAAGATCTATTTCAGGGGTGTAATGACCTACTTTATTCTATTAAAAACAACAACAAACAAACAGAAGAGCGTTGCAATATTTCCAACAGGATATTATGCGCTTTATGCTAAATAGTCAGCTAATGTTGGAGGCTCAACTTGAAATGACTCAGAGGTTGTATTACCATACAAACAAGTGAGCATGTTTCTGAACAATGCACTTACTATGTACTGCTTTCCTACTGCACTTAATCCTATCTTTAAGTTTTTCTTATAGTCAATGAACTTGAAGTAGTTCGAGACATCGCGAAACAACCACTCCACGGAGACTCGGACTGAGCTCATAGCTTCATTGAAAGACCTCATATCAGGTGTTAGAACAGGAACATCTCCAACGCGATAGGGACACATCAAGTTGGGGCGGAGCGGGTAGGCTTGGTCACCGTATACACAGAGAACGTTCCCTGCTGGGTTAAAAGCTATTCTTTCAAGGGTTCCCAAGAGTCCCGAGTCTCTTAACCTCCCTGCATCATGTCGGCACCCTTCCACTGGACCGTAAAGATTGGCTATCAAACCATTTGGAAGTGCTAATGCTTGAAACTTTAGCGCGTGAACTCGTTTGTGTCCGTTGTATACTACGTTTTGGTGTAAGCCGGGTCTGCATATTGGACGGACATTCCCATCAATGAAGCCAAAACAATCCAAGCAAAAGGAGTCGTATTTCCAGAATGGATAAGAAGGATTAGAGGGTTTATATTCTTCATATAAAATCAAGAACTCATCCTCTCTCAAAATACCATCAGCAAAGGCAATGACGATTGCATTTCTTATATCTTCAAACGACATTTCTGCTAGCCAACACTCGGATAGCACTCGGTTGCGAATCAAAATATATCATTTTTTGCGACCACTGAACCGTATACGGTATGCTCGATCCAGTATTCACCAGACGCGTTCAACCGTAGTAGCCTACCGTAGCGGTCTTATCTTAAACTCTCTAATATCTTCAAAGGCTACATAATTTTTTATTTCGTACGTAAAGCCCTCCTTTAAGTCTCTCCAGTGTATCTGCCTTACAGCCTCAAACTCCATAAGTTCTATGGAATATCTTTAAATGCGTTTCCAGCGTCTGCGCGCTTTTAAAGCGCTTGCAGCACCACCTACATGGTAAACGCATTCCTCGTGCATACTCCGTGATGGCTCTGCGGATGTCGTCGTAGTCGTTACTGATCATTACTTTATAACCATTCTGCTTATAGCTGTTCAACAGGCGGTGTTGATCCTCAGATAACACCCCGTTGCCTTTTGGAGTCTTCAGCTCCAAGCAGAAACCACGGTATCGCACGTGTGCATTAAGGATTAACAAGTCGGGTTGACCGCGTTGATATCCTTTCTGCCAGCACTTTATGCGTTTGCCGTCGGAGTCCTGCAGTTCACCTAGACCAGGGGTCACGAGCATTTGGGGGTAAAACCTGCGGATGTAGTCCACTACCTTTTTATGCAGGTCGAATTCATTTTCGATCTTAAATACCAACTTGTTCGCTGTATCAAAACGCCGCTCTATTTCATACTTGCCTGTCTTACGCAGCGCGGGTAGGACCTCTTCAAAGACCCAATCGCGGAACTCTACGCCCTTGGGTAGTTTGGAGCTGAATATCAGTTCATACAACCCCGACTCGGTTACGTACAAGGAATGTGGGTGCGTAGTAGAAGGGGAACGAATCGTTACCCTTAGCTCACCCAACCTTTTCTTGTGTTTCTCCGAGACGTGGTCACTAATAGCCTTATTGGTGTTTTCGTAGCCCAATGCGGTAGCTATTTCCTTCGCTTTAAAGTACAACTCGTCGCCTTGCACTATGCATTGCAGTTTGGTGTTGTTGTTTTCGAAGACGCGTAACATGGTATATTAGTCAAATATTTTATCTTTTTTTCCAGGATGGCAAATCAATACGCAACGCTCTTTAGCTGATTCATTTCTACGCTTAGCTGCGCGTCATACACCACGAAGACGTAGCAGTTTATCTTAGTCGAATCGCTGGCATGTTTGGTGCGTTTAATTTCCAAAGTAATGCCGTCTTGGGTGTTTACCAGCCGCAGACCCTGACCGTGCATAGATTCATCGTTGGTAGTGCGCATGTCAATCCATAACGCATACTTATCCGTGAAGAACTCCTTTGGGGCAATTTGGTCACCAAACTTGCGCGCGACTTCCCGGTACATATCCGCGGGCTTTATCCCTTGGGAGTAGACCTTGTTAGGCACTCCGTTAATACTAACACCTACGTTGGTAATGTTAGGATTAAAGAATACCTCAGAGTCACGCAATCCTGCGTTGTATGTCTTTGCGAACAGCAACATTAACCCTGTAAGGCTGCGCCTGGGAAGGTTAATGCTTTGGTTGATAACCTCTTCGACGTTGTTCGTAAAGCTGAACGTCTTGTACATTGCTACGTGATCGTAAAGAAAAGACTTCCCTGCACTGTATTCCATGCCAGCGCTACGAGCCAGCTCTTCGCTGTATACCGTTTCGTACTGCAGCTCCAAGTTAGTAACGGAGTATGGGTGGACGGCTGCTGAACTTACGTCTTTTCCCTGCAGGATGTTCGTAGTATCTGCTAGGGTCACTTCGAACTGCAGTTCACTTAGCTGCCTTGGGTAGTATGCACCGTGGTTCGTGATAACTTCGAAGTCCAACGGGATAACATATTTAGTACCGTAGGCCGCCTTTATTTCGTCTTCTCCTGAGGCGCCAGAGGCTGCGCTTCTTACCTTACGTATGGCTGCGCTTGCTATTCCTTGTTCTATCCTTTGCGCGCGGTCGCAGGCCGTCAACCATAAGTCTTTGTACGTGGTGTACAGATCGTACCTGTTCAAGTCCAAAAGGGATTCCCCGGCGAACTTGATTCTCATCTTAGAGACGAGGCTCCTGCCTGCGTTATTAACGACATGACGCGCGTCTGCGGTATCTGGCTGCACCGTTAGGTCAAACCTTAGCGCTAACGTGCCAGGAACTAAGACTAGGTTATCCGTTAGGCGGGGCACGCCCACGTACAAGGTTTCTCCTGGCTTTGCGCTGGATGGCGTGAATGTGACCCGGTGAAAGGTTCGTTCTGCCTTTAGTCCGCCAACCTGCTTAGGTAATATGTTGGGGTTTAACTTTGAGCTTATCATATATAATGGCGGCAGAAGGAACGACTTATGGTCCTCAAGAAGGAACGGATTTTGGTCCCACCACCGAAGAAGGTCAAGTCGACATTAACGATGAAGAATATGATACGTTAATCCCAAATGACGACGTGTCCCGCGAGTATATTTGGGATAGGCTTCGAAATAGGTTCGGAAGTAGGGCCCGCGAGGCCTGGCGTTCCTTAAAGGACAAGTGGCAATCGAGGAACCCAGGGAGACCTATTCCAGAGTATTTGGAATTGCAAAACTTGGATTCCACGGACCTAAGAACCGAAATGCTAAGGGGGCTTTTAGACGACGTAAGGGAGAAATTTCCAAATGTGGACTTGGCCCGCCTTAATTTCTAAACCGGAGATAAGGGGCAAATTCAAATCCAGTACCAAGGAAGGGATAAGTGGTATAATCTCTACCAAAGGAGAGACTCCGACAGGCTCACCAGTAATCTCCCAAAAGAAATGAAAGACGCATTAGGAAGGCCTAATTTGGTGGAAAGACTAAGAGAAAACGATGAAAACACCAGCGAAGCCTTTGACAAGTTCAAGTCCCTAATGCAGGGGCAACAAAAGGGCGCTGAGGCAATAAGGGAAGTCGAAGAACTAAAGGAGGCAATGGAGGAAAGGGAGGCAGAATACATGAGACAAAACCGACTACTCCTCGATGCTCAAAAGAGAGAACTTAACGATAAAAACCAAAGAATGAGAGAAATGAGAGAACAAAGAGACAATGCCCTACGCGATAGGAACCAAGCCCAAAAAGCCTTCGAGCTCGCCCTGCAAGACCTGGACATGAGCAAGGAAGACGCCAAGGACTTGCAAACCACCATAGCCGGCTCTTTGGAGGAACGGCGGCAGTTGGTTGCCGAAATCAACACTAAAGAGGAGCAAATCCGGCAAACAGATCAGGCTATTGAAGACCTGGAGGGGCAAATAGAGCGGCAGCGAGAAGTAGTTGCGGACCAGACTCGTCCCGAAGAGGAAAGGGAGGCTGCCCAAAGGGAAGTAGAAACCCTTCAAGTACGCCTTGCGGAATTGCAGGCGCAAAGAGAAGGCCTGGAGCGGGAGTTGGGTCTTACCACCAAGGAAAAAGTAAAAAGAGCCCTTTTGAAGTATGGTATTCCGCTAGCATTTGCGGTCGCTATTTCGAGCGTAGTAGGAGTTATCCTATCTGCGCTTAAGGCTACAGGCGCAGGCGTAAAGAAATTAGGCAATGGACTGACGGACTTGGGAAAAAAGATGGCAGCCGGTCTTCCTGGGCTGCTTGGTAGCGTTCTTGGCCTGGCACTTAGGGCCGGCGGAGAACTGCTAAAGTTTGTGGGGAATAACATTTGGATCTTGGTTGTCGCTATAGGAGTGGTACTCCTGAAGAAGATGAAGGGTTAATCTTAGCCTTGTGTATTACTGGTGGCTTATCGTCGTCGGGTACCCCAGGTGTTCTCGACTGGGGATAAGTAAAGATAGTATTCGCGCCGCCTTGATAATGCGGAACTAGCGGCAGCACGCTCATGGTGCTAATAGGCTTATGATTCCAAATAGCATCCGTCGGATGATCTTTTGTCGGGGCGGCATTTATCCGAAGGTAGGCAACGTCGTTGGGAAGAACCTGAAGCTTCGCATATTGACAATTGGCTATCATATGAAAAGTTACTGGCGTTAAGTCTTCTGTGCTTAACGGTGGGGGCTCCGACGAGAAATGAGCTGGGTTCCTATTATTATCTTTTTTTCTGTAGGGTAGTAATGGGTGGTCATCCTCATCAACGATCCTAAACCCGACATTACACGAATACCCCGTCGAAACGCAAATGGTACACATGATTAATCCCAAGCCCCCAACCTTCACCCACAGCCCGGTGTCATGCCAATGCTGCTCTAAGTAGTCCTTCTCCTCCAGGTAATGGAGAAACCAATCTTCCTTCGCGTGTGGATTCATATATTTCAGGAAATAAATTCCCTTCTAGAGACTAATCACCGTAAGAGTGCTAATGGTCTTATGATTATAGACAGTATTCCTTTGATTTTCTATGCCATTTACGCAAACGCTCCCAGAATCGTCTACGCGTATTTGCAGCTTTACCTTCCCATGGCAATCGGCAACCATATGTAAAGTCCAAACCGATAGATTCTCGGCGCTCTGGGGGTTGGGCTCTACGGAGAAATGCGCAGGCTCCCTGTTGTTCGTTTTCGTACGCATAGGCTGCAGTATGCCATTGTCATCCAGGAACCTAAAGCCCACGTTGGCGTGACTACTCGTGCCAATGCAAATACTACAAAGGATTAACTTCTTTCCAGAGTAGTTCAAGTCTACGGACATGCCCGTGACATCAACCCAAGATGCCTGGGTGTATTTTTTCTCGCCTGTGTAAGTCGTATAGACACAATCTACTCCAGCTACGTAGGGGTTGTTCATCGCCATATCTAATAACTCAGACCAATGCTTGCGGTGGCTAAGCCGGCCTTTAGTAAGTTATGGTCATATTCCTCGGGTATCGTAGGCAGCGCCTTCTTTGATGGTTTCTTAACTACGGGTAGCTTCGTTTCGTGTGACTTTTTTGGCTCCTCTACGAAGTGAGGAATACCCTTGGTCATGTCGGAGTTTACGTCATTCGCCCCAAACTTCATGTCTTTGGTTGCTCGTTGAAGTTTGTTGTTATAACCCACGACGGAATTGGCGTTGATAACCAAATTACTTGGCATTAACCAACAACCAGGACTCAAGGCATTATCCAGTCTAACCTTTGATTGCTGCACCGCAAGTTGATACCTTTGAACTGACTTAGAGATCTCATTCTCGATAACAGCGCTTTCGAAGAGGACAAGAAATACTTGTTGTGTTTCCTGCGACGCACCACTGGCATCTACGATGGGGCTGCGAGTGCTAACCTGTGCTCCTAGAATGCAGTAAACAAAGGCTTCAATACTGCGGTTAATCCTTGATAGGTTTTTCAGTCCAATGCCCTTTGCGGCAAAGAAAGGCGCCCAAGGATACTTCTCTTTGCTTTGAATAAAGTAGATTAGATTACCCTTTGTTCCGCTGCCTCCTATGTCCGAGAATTCGTAAGAGGATATCCCATGCCTGGAGTTTCTATGCTGGCGCCAACATACGAAGCATAGGTGTAAGTCTCTCCTAAACCATGGGCGGCACCCTCTTTGTTGCGAAAATCAGGGTTGGTAAGCTTAAACTCATTCCTTAATCGCTCCCATGCGACTTTGTCATATTTGTTATCCTTTGGATTAAAGACAGTGTCACCAGGAAGCGGCGCTCCTATCTCAAACAATATCCTACGAATAGTAAAAGCAACGTGGAATCTTAGGAAAGGAATATGGAACATGTCCGCGGCTATACCACATCCTTTAGTAGCAGCCCAGACAGCAAAGTTTAACTGCTGCGGCCAATACTGCATGTTGGGACCTGATAACCATTCTCTGGATTCCTTGCCGGTCGTATGCTTCATCCTCGTCTCTTTGAAGATGTCTCTGACCTTCGTTTTGAAGGTCGTAGGACCCACGGGGATTTCTAAGGAGGTAAACATCTTAGCAAAGTCATTCGCTCCACCTTTGTTGTCGTAAAATGGGTAATTCTGGGTTGCCGGTAATAGATTCTCTGGAAAATTAGGTTGCCCTTCTTTATGCTCGGGTTTTGGTTGTAAAATCTTAGGATGCTTTGGCTCCAAGTCCGCATTGCTGTACATCCTAGAGTCGTTAAAGTAAATCCCATCTGGCCTTCTTTCAAACTTACTAGGGTCTGCATGTGGAAACATCTTCCTAAAGGCCCTCCAGTTCCAGTAATCCCTGTTGTCATGATGTGGCTGCTCCTCAATATCATTCCCAAAAGCGTCGTACATTAGTATATATAATGGATGTTATACCATCAGCACCTAAGTTATACCCAGATGTTCCCTATACTACACCTAACGAAATGAATGCCGAAAACGTCAGGCTCAATAAAGTAAATTTAATCCTGGCTTACTTGGAAGGGCAGACAAAACACTATGAAAAAGTTAGGAAGAAATACGTCAGAGCCCGGAGTACGCTACATAAGATTGCGATAACTTCAGGATCCATATCCGTAGTGTTAACAGGCTCCGGCGTTGCTACTTCGCTTACTGGACCGGGAATAATTGTTGGAGTTCCTTTGGCCGGCGTTGGGGCAGCCTGTGGTATTATTTCTGCTGTTGCTACGAGTATTATGAAACAGTTGTCAAGCAAAATATCCAAGCATGACACGACAATAGCTCTGTCAAGGGCTAAAGTAAATACTATTACCGACCTTGTCTCAAAGGCTTTGCGTGACAGAAAGATAGACGACGTAGGATTCTCGCTTATTCTGGCCGAAGAGGAAAAGTATGAGAAGTTAAAGGAGGAACAAAAAAACAGTCGTAAAAGATCTTTCCGAGGAATCTCGCAAAAAGATCTACCAAGAAGCGAAAGAAGAGCTTCAAAGAAAACTCGCTCAGTAAATATTTACTTTGAAAAAAGCGTGACAGGATTCTATTTACATATCGAACGTCAGTCTAGAAAATATGCAAATTAGAGTGTAAGACATAGATATAATAATTTTCACATACATAAGCGTCCAGATGTGTCTGGCGTTCGCTTGTGATAGTGGACTTTGGAGCTGGGGAGGCCTAAAGTCACGAGTTCAAGTCTCGCTGTAGACGCATTTGGACCGGTTGCTGTGAGTGAAAAAAAAGCCTCCCCCACTCACAGCAACCGTGGGGGGAGGGGTGGAAAAGAAAAGATAGAAAGTGCGATTCAACCCCGCGATGGGGGGTTTCGCGAGGAAAAGTTGGAAAAGTCAAGGGGTGTCTCGGGACGCTGTCCGGAGTTCACCCTCTGGTGGGTCGTAAGAACGATATATACGTATGTATTAGAGGGCCTCTGGCGCGGGATGAAATATGCCCCGTAAGCCCAAAACGCAAAAAACCCCACTGGGGATAGCTTGGTGTTCTGCGCGATGCATTCCCCAGTGGGGTTTCTGGCAAAATAAACGCCAGTTTTGCATTTTTATTTTCTCGGAATCCATCCTAATAGGGGATGGTTGGGGTCTATTTTGTAAAATATTTCGTAAATTACGTCAGGGTAATAAGGAATATCCTTATCCAGCCGACAAAACATCCACTCGGCTTTTGTCATATCAGAAACCTCAGGAATAGACTTACAGGTAATTTCAGACAAAAGATAGGGAATAGCTTTGTAATATTTCCCCAGTTTTAATTTTTTCAGCGTTTTCCGTAGACTTTGTGGGGTTGGCTCTTCTAAGTGGTCTATGATTTTCTTCCTTACTTCGTTGTTTAAATATACCGGTCGATAACCTTGGATATGACTCATCCAGTCTCTAAAGTATTTTATTCTCTTATAAGGTGTTTTCTTACGACCTCCATTGGCGTAATACTGCTCTCTGGTAGCATTTGGTACGGCATTACGAATATTCTTACCACACTCGTAACACTGTGCTGACGTGTCGTCTTCTATTTGCATTTTTTTACCACAACAAACAAGCTTCCTTGGTGGTTGGGGCACAAACTTGGGTTTCAAGCACTTTACACAGAAATCATAAGCAAACTCTTTACATTCTTCGCACTCCATATATAGACTAACATATTTAACTACATAGACGCGGGATGCGGGTAATCGCGGCACGAATCGAGGAATTCACTTTAGACGGGTAATCCTCCGGTGGTCGTTGCGCTGGAACCCCCATCCCCTATACTACTATCAATTCTTCAGATTTGAATGTCTCGGGGGTTGACAGCCCTGATAATATACTTATTAATATAAATATAATATAAATATGAAACTGTACCTAGTGGGTAATTGTCTAGACATTGATTACACAGACTTTCATGCAGTAAGCGTATTCTTTACCGAACATTAAACAGTTAGGCAAGGCTGGGGCTTAAATATATAAACGTCGGGCGTTCTCGTGTGATTGAAGCTTGTGTCGCAAAACAGTTTTGTTTCTTTACAAGACTTTAATTCAATTTCTTACCTTTTCGTGAAGGTGATTAACAGCTGCAAAAGAAATTTCCTATTAATTCCTTACTGCAAGCCTACGGGGTTATATTTGAACTATATTTATATTTAAGTCACTGCACTCCCTAACTGTTTAATACTCGGTAAAGAATAAGCTTACTGCATGGGATGTAAAAGACTGTGTAATCAATGTCTTGACAATTACCCACTAGGTACAGTTTCATATTTATATTATGTTTATATTAATAAGTATTTTTGGTTTCCTTGGTTTCTCGGTTTCCTCGATTTCCTCGATTTCGCAATGCCGGTCTACCATGGTATTGATTTTGCTTTTAAACATGGTTGACTATGGTCTGCCATGGTATTGATTTTGCTTTTAAACATGGTTGACTATGGTCTAACATGGTATTGATTTTGCTTTTAAACATGGTTGACTATGGTCTACCATGGTATTGATTTTGCTTTTAAACATGGTTGAATTTGGTCTACCTTGGTATTGATTTTGCTTTTAAACATGGTTGACTATGGTCTGCCATGGTATTGATTTTGCTTTTAAACATGGTTGACCATCGTCTACCATGGTATTGATATTGCTTTCAAACATGGTTGACCATGGTCTACCATGGTATTGATTTTGCTTTTAAACATGGTTGAATTTGGTCTACCTTGGTATTGATTTTGCTTTTAAACATGGTTGACTATGGTCTACCATGGTATTGATTTTGCTTTTAAACATGGTTGACCATGGTCAAACCATGGTCGTTGTTTTATATAGCTAGACATTAACTGACCATGGTTGACCATGGTGACCATGGTCAAAACATGGTCACATCATGGACAAACCATGGTCAACCATGTTTGCTTGATCATGTTCTAACATGTTTTAATAATGTTTGACCATGGTTTGACCATGGTCCTGACGCAAGGGTTACTATTTCTACTGATCTTGCCTAATATTTGAGAAAGGAGGGTGAATAAAGATTATTGGTAGCTATTCTGATAGTCAGAATGAATAAAATTCATTATCATTTTGGTGAATATATCAAAAGTTGAAATAAGTTGATATGTATTGTAATTTGAAATGCGTAAATCCATTAGTATAGACATGGAATTTAAATTAAACTACTTTTTTGTACTTGCCTGATTGAATATCTCCGTCTGCCATCTTAGTTTGTTTTAGCTAGATCCAAGTCTTTCTTAGTCTACCCCACAGCCGCTTTCAGTGTCGTCACGCAACGCTTTCTCCCCTGAAAGCGGCTGTGGGGGAGACTAAGTCTTTCTCTGATCATGACTTATTTGTCAAAACAATGATTATGCGTGATTTGAGGTGATTTGACATTCTATGTTGCGTGACGACATTTGCTAAACTTTCTATCCTCAACATATGTTTTGGTTTCTAGCCCCAACATGTCATAGGCTTTCTATCCTCAACATATGCTATTGATTCTAAACCTAACATGTGCTAGGGCTTTTAACCCCAACATGTACTAGGGTTCGTAACCCTAAAATTTGCTAGCCTTAATTTCTAGCTCCAACATGTGCTAGGCTTTCTACCATCAACATCTGCTAGGGTTTATAACCGCAACATGTACTAGGGATTCTAGCGCCAACATGTACTAGGGATTCTAGCCCCAAAATGTACTACGCATTCTATCCTCAACATGTGCTAGGGTTGCTAACCCCATCTTGTGCTAGGGTTTCTAACCTCAACATGTACTAGGGTTTCTAGCGCCAACATGTACAAGGGATTCTAGCCCCAACATGTGCTACGCTTTCTATCCTCAACATGTGCTAGGGCTGCTAACCCCATCTTGTGCTAGGGTTTCTAACCCCAACATGTACTAGGGATTCTAGCGCCAACATGTGCTAGGTTTTCTAACCCTAATTAGGGCTAGGGTTTCTAAACCCAACCTTTGCAATGCTTTCTATCATCGACATGTGCTAGGCTTTCTATCCTCAACATGTGCTGTGGTTTCTAACCCCGACTTGTGCTAGGGTTTCTAACCCTAATGTGTACTAAGCTTTCTATGATCAACATGTCCTAGGGTTTGTAACCCCAACTTGCACTAGGGTTTCTAACCCCAAAATGCAGGGGCGGCGGAAGCTGAAAAATTTTGGGGGGGCACTCCAATATTTCACGGTACCTTGAAATGACCCCCCCTCCCCCCTCCCTGTTTAGCTTGATTACAAACGTGTATGTGTGATATTTCAATCAGTAACATTTTGCGCGCATTAAAGCACTTGCAATTGTGCTGAGAGACACAAAAATGATGCCAGTTGTCGCTAGTTATATCGTATATTTTTTAGATACAGAAAATTATGTAATATCAAAATAATAAATAATGGTAATAATAACCAAATCTCATGCGTTTTTTTTTTTTGTGTGTGTGTGTGTGAGAGGCATTATATTCTGGGGGGGGCCAAGCAGCAGTAAGGGGGACTCGCGGTTTCCCCAGGAACCTATCACGTTTTCATGGCAATTACCCGCGTTTACGCCTATGGGAAACTTTTTGGCGGCACGGGAATAACCCGCAGGAATAAGCGGATTACACTGTTTGCTTTCTGGGTACCACAAACGGAGGGTTAAAATATGTCTCATATACGATGCATGAATGTAAAAAGTTCGCCAATGACTTCTGTATAATTTGCCTAAGATCCAAAGTTAACATACCTAAGCCCAAGGGGTTCTGGTGTTGTGGTAAGAAAATGCAAATAGAAGATGACACGTCAGCACAGTGTTACGAGTGTGGTAAAAATATTCGCAATGCCGTACCAAATGCTACCAGAGAGCAGTATTACGCCAATGGAGGTCGTAAGAAGACCCCATACAAAAGAATAAAATACTTTAGGGACTGGATGAGTCAAATCCAAGGTTTACACCCGGTATATCTTGGCAAGCAAGTAAAGAAGAAAATCATAGACCATTTAGAAGAGCCAAACCCACAAAGTTTACGGAAGACATTGAAAAAATTAAAACTAGGGAAATATTACAAAGCTATTCCCTATCTTTTGTCTGAAATTACCGGTAAGTCTATTCCCGAGGTTTCTGATATGAGCAGAGCTGAGTGGATGTTTTGTCGTCTGGATAAGGATATTCCTTATTACCCTGACGTAATTTACGAAATATTTTACAAAATAGACCCCAACCACCCCCTGTTAGGATGGATTCCCAGGCGATGATTTTATACAAGTTTTTTCACAAATGTGAAAACGATGCAGGCTGTGTAATATTTTGTGAAAGCGCCAGAGGCTGTGTAATATTTTGTGAAATTAATTTGCATATGAACCAGACAGCCGGCGTTCAATATGCAAATGAAATCCTGTCTTGCTTTTTTCGAAGCAGATGTTTACTGAGCAAGCTTTCTTTGAAGCTCTTCTTTTGCCTCCTGGTAGATCTTTTTGCGAGATTCCTCGGAAAGATCTTTTACGACTGTTTTTTTATTCCTTATGTCCGACTTTAATTTCTCGTACTTTTCCTCTTCGGCTAGAATGAGCGAGAATTCTACGTCGTCTATTTTCCTGTCACGCAAAGCCTTTGAGACAAGGTCGGTAATTGTATTTACTTTAGCCCTAGACAGAGCTATTGTCGTGTCATGTTTTGATATTTTGCTTGACAACTGTTTCATAATGCCCGTAGCAACAGCCGAAATAATACCACAGGCTGCCCCAACGCCGGCCAAAGGAACTCCAACAACTATTCCCGGTCCAGTAAGCGAAGTAGCAACGCCGGAGCCCGTTAACACAACGGATATGGATCCTGAAGTTATCGCAATCTTATGTAGCGTAGTCCGGGCTCTGACGTACTTTTTTCTAACTTTTTCGTAGTGTTTTGCCTGCCCTTCTAAGTAAGCCAGGATTAAATTTGCTTTGTTGAGCCTAAAGTTTTCAGCGTTTAATTCGTTAGGTTCCTTAGGAAGTTCAGGATAAAGTGGAGGTGCTGATGGTATAACATCCATTATATATACTAATGTACGACGCTTTTGGGAATAATATCGAGGAGCAGCCACATCACGATAATCGAGATTACTGGAATTGGAGAGCATTTAGGAAGATGTTTCCACATGCAGACCCTAGTAAGTTCGAAAGAAGGCTCGATGGTATTTACTATAACGGCTCTAGGATGTACAGCAATGAGGATTTGAAACCTACGCTGGTCGATCAGATAGACTCTCAGCTGAAGCATCCTAAGATCTTACCGCATAAGCCTAAACCCGTGCAAGGTTGGTCAAAGGAATTATTGCTTGGTACCAGTACTTATCCGATACACGCAGTTGCGTTTAATGAACATCCAAGCTTGGACCTAACGTTGAACATGCGGATCTCTAACAACCATTCCTTTCCGTTAAAGGTGCGAGATATCTTCAAAGACGTTCCCATTATTCATACCACCGCTAAGGAATCTCACGAATGGTTGGTAGGTCCTAACATGCGTTATTGGCCGCAGCAACTAAACTTTGCGGTTTGTTGTGCCACTAGCGGCTGTGGTGTAAGTGCAAACTTGATGAAGAATTCAATATTTATGTTTCATTTTCACTTCACGGTTAGAAGAATACTGCATGAGATGGGCGTTACTGCATTACCAGGAGATGCTGCGTTCTATCCAAGAGATAACAAATACGACGTTCCGGCCTATAACAGGCTTTGTAAGGAGTTCGGTGTTGTAGGGAAGGATTTTAGATGCACTGTCGGTGCTAACAATGGTCTAGGGCACATTTGGGCTTATTGGGGGATTGGTGGACACGAGCTAAGCGATAAGGAAGTTCATGCATTGCGGCTACGGTGGAACACGGGATATCATAAGGAAACTCACGACAGTAGCACCTTCTTTGAACCAAACGCTAAGACCACTAAGGAAGTCAGAGACGGACCTCTGTTCAAAGACGAGGGCGGTAAGTATGCAGGGGCCAATCCACTGATTATTAAGATTACCAACGACGAGCAAACGAAGCAATATCTTAATTTCATACCTCCAGAAGGTAAAGGACTAACTAGAGCTGGTCTTGCTCGTTTGAATCGCAGCATAGAAGCTTACGTGTATTCTATCCTTGGAGCCCAAGTAAATACCCGATCAAGCATAGTGGGGAATACCGGCGCCGCAGAAGAGACGCGAGCCGAAGCCTTGATCTTATTTGAAAGTTCAATCTTGGAGGGCGACATTAGCAAGGGCGTACAGCGTTACCAACTAGCTATACAAAATTCTAAGGCGAGGTTGGACTATGCAGTAGCTCCGGGTTGTTGGTTAATGCCTAGTAATTTATCTATAAATACTGGCTCTGTAGTAGGATACAACAACAAACTTCAACGAGCTACTAAGGACATGAAGTTTGGGGTGAATGACGTGAACTCTCACATGACCAAGGGCATTCCTCACTTGGTAGAGAAACCAAAAAAGGAACACGCAGAAAAACCCGAACCAAAGAAGAAGCCTCAAAAGAAGGTTTTGCCTGCGATACCTGAGGAATATGACCATAACTTACTAAAAGCCGGCTTAACCGCTGCAAGCATTGGTCTGAGCTATTATATATGGCGATGAATAACCCCTACGTAGCTGGAGTAGATTGTGTTTATACGACTTACACAGGCGAGAAAAAATACACCCAAGCATCTTGGGTGGACGTCACGGGGATGTCTGTAGACTTGAACTACTCAGGGAAGAAGTTAATCCTTTGTAGTATTTGCATTGGCACGAGCAGCCATGCCAACGTGGGCTTCAGGTTTCTAGATGACAACGGCATACTGCAGCCTATGCGTGTGAAGACAAACAACAGGGAGCCTACGCATTTCTCCGTAGAGCCCAACCCCAGCAGTGCCAAAAATCATTCCGCTTGGACTTTCCATATGGTTGCTGATTGCCATGGGAAGGTAAAGCTGCAAATGCGCGTAGATGACACCGGGAGCGTTTGCATAAATAGTATAGAAAATCAGAGAGATACGGTTTATAATCACAAGACCATTAGAACTCTTACGGTGGTGAGCCTTTAGGAGGATCTTTGATTCTTGAAATATATGAACCCACACGCGAAGGAAGATTGGTTTCTACATTTTTTGGAGGAGAAGGACTACTTAGAACAGCATTGGCATGACACCGGGCTGTGGGTGAAGGTTGGGGGCCTGGGATTGATCATGTGTACCATTTGCGTTTCGACGGGGTATTCGTGTAATGTCGGGTTTAGGATCGTCGATGAAAATGGCCACCCATTACTACCCTACAGAAAAAAAGATAATAATAGGAACCCAGCTCATTTCTCGTCGGAGCCCCCACCGTTAAGCACAGAAGACTTAACGCCAGTAACTTTTCACATGATAGCCAATTGTCAATATGCGAAGCTTCAGGTTCTTCCCAACGATGTCGCCTACCTTCGGATAAATGCCGCACCGTCAAAAGATCCTCCAACGAATGCTGTTTGGAATCATAAGCCCATTAGCACCATGAGTGTGCTGCCGCTAGTTCCGCATTATCAGGGCGGCGCGAATACTATCTTTACTTATCCCCAGTCGACGACGCCTCGGATGCCCGACGACGATAAGCCCCCAGTAATATATAAAGACAAGATTAAGCCTTCATCTTCTTCAGGAGTACCACTCCAATAGCGACAACCAAGATCCAAATGTTATTCCCCACGAACTTCAACAGTTCACCGCCGGCCCTAAGTGCCAAGGAAACAACCGAACCCAGCAGCTCAGGAAGACCGGCTGCCATCTTTTTTCCCAAGTCCGTTAGTCCCTTACCTAACTTGCTTACGCCCGCGCCCGTAGCCTTAAGCGCGGATAGGATAACTCCTACTACGGTGCTAATAGCGATCGCAAACGCCAGTGGAACGCCATACTTCAAAAGGGCTCTTTTTACCTATTCCTTGGTGGTAAGCCCCAACTCCCTTTCCAAGCCTTCTTTTTGCGCCCGTAATTCTGCAAGGCGTACCTCGAGGGCCTCTACTTCCCTTTGGGCTGCCTCCCTTTCTTCTTCGGGGCGCGCCTGGTCATTGATTATTTCCTGCTTTTCGGATACGTTTTTTTCCAGGTCTTCAATAGCCTGATCTCTTTGCCGGATTTGCTCTTCCTTAGTATTGATTTCGGCAACCAACTGCCGCCGCTCCTCCAAAGAACCAGCTATGGTGGTTCGTAAGTTCTTAGCTTCCTCCTTGCTCATATCCAGGTCTTGCAGGACAAGCTGGAAGGCCCTTGGGCGCTGCCTTTTTCGCGAAAGGCAATGTCTCTTTGTTCTCTAAGTTCTAATATGCGTTGATCCTTGTCGTTAAGTTCTCTTTTTTGAGCATCAAGAAGTAGTCGGTTTTGTTTCATATAATCTGCTTCCCTTTCCTCCATTGTTTCCTTTAGTCCTTCGACTTCCCTTATTGCCTCAGCGCCCTTTTGTTGCCGCTGCATTAGTGTCTTGAACTTGTCAAAGGCTTCGCTGGTGTTTTCATCGTTTTCTCTTAGTCTTTCCACCAAATTAGGCCTTCCTAATGCGTCTTTCATTTCTTTTGGGAGATTACTGGTGAGCCTGTCGGAGTCTCTCCTTTGGTAGAGATTATACCACTTATCCCTTCCTTGGTTCTGGATTTGAATTTGCCCCTTATCTCCGGTTTGGGAATTAAGGCGGGCCAAGTCCACATTTGGAAATTTCTCCCTTACGTCGTCTAAAAGCCCCCTTAGCATTTCGGTTCTTAGGTCCGTGGAATCCAAGTTTTGCAATTCCAAGTACTCCGGAATAGATCTCCCTGGGTTCCTCGATTGCCACTTGTCCTTTAAGGAACGCCAGGCCTCGCGGGCCCTGCTGCCATACTTACTACTTAATTTCTCAAAGAGACTTCGTCCGTCTACGTTGTCATTAGGAAGTAAAGACTCATATTCTTCGTCGTTAATATCGATTTGGCCTTCTACGGTAAGGGGATCGAAGTCTGGATCCGTTCCTTCTACTTCCATTATATATGATAAGCTCAAAGTTAAACCCCAACATATTACCCAAGCAGGTCGGCGGACTGAAGGCAGAACGCGCCTTTCGCCGGGCCACGTTCACGCCATCCAGCGCGAAGCCAGGAGAAACCTTGTACGTGGGCGTGTCCCGTCTAACGGATAACCTAGTCTTAGTTCCTGGCACCCTGGCTTTAAGGTTCGACCTAGCGGTGCAGTCTGACCCCACAGACGAAAGAATTATCGTTAACAACGTGGGTAGAAACTTAGTCTCTAAGATGCGCGTAAAGTTCGCAGGGGAATCCTTGCTGGAGTTAAGTAGGTACGATCTGTATACCACGTACAAAGACTTATGGTTGACAGCCTTTGACCGCGCGCAAAGGATAGAACAAGGAATTGGTAGTGTCATTCTGCGTAAGGTCCGCACACCTACGAAAACGCAACCTACTGACGGCAGCGGAGAAACCGCAGTGGCAGACGCAAAGCGAATAAAGACAGCCTATGGTAGTAAGTATGTCATACCACTGGACTTCGAAGTGGTTACGAATCATGGTGTGTATTACCCAAGACAGTTATCCGAGTTACAGTTTGAAGTAACCTTAGCAGATGCTAATAACATCATTGGTGGGCTAAGCACTGCACTTACCAAAACGACTCCATACTCTATTACCAACTTAGAGCTGCAGTACGAAACCGTGCGCAGTGAAGAGCTGGCCCGTAGCGCCGGCATGGAATACAGCTCCGGCAAGGCATTCCTATACGACCACGTGGCAATGTACAAGATGTTTAGCTTCTTGGATAAGACGGATGAGGTTATTAACCAAGCTATCAATCTCCCCCGAAGAAGTCTCACGGGGCTAATGCTGGTGTTTGCCAAACCCTACGAGGCCGGCAAGCGCGACTCTGAGGCCTTTCATAACCCCAACATTACTAACGTAGGAATAGGTGTCAACGGCATTCCAGATAAGGTCTACCCCCAGGGAATGAAGGCCGTAGACATCTACAGAGAGGCAAAGCGTAAGTTTGACGACCAGGTAAGTCCTGAGGAATTCTTTAAGGATAAGTACGCGCTGTGGATTGACATGCGCACCACCAACGACGAAGACCTACATGGTCAGGGTTTACGTCTAATAAATAGCCAGGACGGCGTAACATTAGCAATCAAACGCACCGGGAACACCAGTGCGGGCGACGGTGATAAGATAAACTGCTACGTTTTCGTAGTCTCAGACGCGCAGCTAAGCGTGGAAATGAATCAGCTAAAGAGCGTTGCCTATTAAAATATCCCTTACGTATACGATGCTTCGCGTATTTCAAAACAACGAAACCAAACTGCAATGCATAGTGCAAGGCGACAAGCCTTACTTTAAAGCAAAGGAGGTGGCGTCTGCGTTAGGATACGAAAACACCAAAAAAGCTATTAGTGACCACGTCTCTGAAAAACATAAGAAAAGGCTGCGTGAGTTAAGGGTAACGAATCGCATCCCTTCTACTATTCACCCACATTCCGTGTTCATATCCGAACCTGGGTTTTATCAATTAATATGTAGTTCAAAGATGCCAAAGGCAGAAGCATTTCAGGATTGGGTATTCGAAGAGGTCCTACCCGCACTAAGGAAGACTGGTAAATATGCAATAGACAAGCGCTTCGACGGTCCAAACAAGTTGGTATTCAAAATAGAAAATGAATTCGACCTGCATAAAAAGGTAGTGGACTACATCCGCAGGTTTTACGCCCAAATGCTTGTGACCCCTGGTCTAGGCGAACTGCAGGACTCGGACGGCAAACGTATAAAGTGCTGGCAGAAGGGCTACCAACGCGGTCAGCCCGACCTGCTCATCTTGAATGCACACGTGCGATACCGCGGTTTCTGCGTGGAATTAAAGACGCCAAAGGGTAATGGTGCGTTATCCGCGGATCAACGCCTGCTGCTGCAACGGTACGAAGAAAATGGTCATAAGACGCTGGTGAGTAATGACTATGATGACATTTGCCGCGCCATTGCGGACTATGCGCAGGGAATTCGCCTGCCCTGTAGGTGGTGCTGTATGCGCTTTCGAAGCGCGCAGACGTTGGCAACGCATTTAAAGATATTTCATAGATATAATGGGCATAGTTCAGCAAACGCAGTGGCGAGATTTGACGGAAGGCATTGCATATGAAATAAAAAATTACGTCGTCTTCGAGGATATCAACCGCTTGCGGCTGCTACTGAAAGACGGTGACGGCATAGAGTATTCCCTGTGGGCGCCCGATAGGGTTCGGTACGTCATACAGGGCGAAGAATTCACCCATCTGCGCTCGCATGGTAAGCAGAAAGGGCGCTTGGAGTTCGACGTCGAAAGGCGGGTCACTCCGTCTCCTCTGCATGTGTAGACGCGTCTAAAGGTAGGGTGCGTTGCGCTTTGGGGTCCGCTGAGCACCAGTGGCCGGTAAAGTCGCTTTCTAAAAATGCGCTGCCGCAATGAAGGCAGTCGTATTTTTTACGCGGTTTGGGTAGGGGCTGCTTACGGGGGGTTATGCAGTCGGCAGCAGGTTCGCAGGTGATGCAGTACATATATTAAACCTCCTTAAAAAGTAGGTCCTTATATTTCTTGTTGTTTTGTTAAGGGATTGCAAACCCCTTAAAAAGTAGGTCTTCGTATTTCTTGTTGTTTTGTTAAGGGATTGTTAATACGTCTTAACAAAACAGCAAGAAAAAAGAGAAGGTAATTTAAAACTCTTTGCGCAAACCAAGGATTACTATGACATTGCAAACCCCTTAAAAAGTAGGTCCTTATATTTCTTGTTGTTTTGTTAAGGGATTGTTAGTATGCTTAACAAAACAACAAAAAATATGAAGACCTTTTTTGAGACTCTTTGCGCAAACCGAGGTCGACTTCTAAGACATCCTTAAGACGTCTTGTTAAGTTGTTCACGGATCTTCTTAGCCCGTTCATTGCCGGCATGCCAGTCGTCGAACCGATCTAAGTACTCTTTGAAACCGCGGGGATCAGACTGCGGATACAAGCACTGCCAGATATGATCATTGCCTTTCCTTGTGTAACCACAGCGGCTGCAGTCGGCCTCCCAATATTCTACGTCCTCCCAGCGCACTCCTTCAGCGCGGTCAAACATCACGAATGTCTCATCTATTTTCTTCTTACGCTGCGTTAACAGGCGCTTAGTCTCGCGCGGACAACATCGCGCCGCGACATCACCATGTTTTAAACAGGCTATGCCGCTTAAATCGTAGCCTCTGCATCTGTGTCTATGCCATGCGTCGGTAATGCTCTCCTCACAGCGTTCGCATATTGCTTTCAAGCATACCCTTTTATCCACGTGGTATTCCAGCGCCTGCTTACTGCTGAACTGCCTGTCGCACTCCTCGCAGATCGTACTACCTGCCTTCTTAGCACATACCTTCCTTTCGACGTGGTATTGTAATCTTTGCCTGCTGCTGAACCCCTTTTTACACTGCGCGCACTCCATATATAATAACAATATGTTAACCACTACAAGGGATACCGCATGAAATCCTTCACGGACTCTTTTGCCCAGCCCGCCATCGTCATGCTTCAGGCCGCACATTTCGTCGTACAATTCCTGCACGCGCTCTTTCAACCGGTCTATCTCCTCCCTTTGCATTTCGACCGTCCTCTCCAGGTCCGACTTTTCTTTGACGACGTTAACCATTGCTTTGACTGCTTCCACGGGCTCCATATATACCAGCAAATAAATTTGCTTCTAGTCCCCTTCGAAAGAAGGGATATAATGAACCCAGATCACATGCCTTGTAACGCTCTGATAGTAGGACCCACCGGCTGCGGAAAGACCCAGTTCGTGGTAGAGCAGCTATTAGGACCCTTTAGATACCGCTTCGACTATATCGTGCTACTTTGCCCCACCTACGTGAATAACCGCACCTGGACGGGTGTAGGCGAAAAAGATGACGACTTCTTTGTGGATATTTTGCACCCCAATGAGTTATCCAGCCACCTTAAGGTCTGGCACAAACAATTCCCTAAGGATACTCAGACTTTACTCATACTGGACGACATCGCCTGTGGGGACGACGTAAAAAGACGCACCTCCGAGTTGGTGAAGCTCGCCTTTAGCGGCAGACACGAAAATATTAGCGTTTGGTTGCTCTCGCAGCGGCTTACCAGCGTCTCTAAGCCCTTCAGGGAAAACATAGGCTCCCTAGTTGTCTTCTACACTCCAAGTAAGTCTGATCTGGAAACCATCTTAAGCGACTATGGCGGTGAGATATGCAAGGAACAGTTACACGAATACATGCGGCATTTAAAGACGCATGAGCACTCCAAGATGATCTTCTCTTTGAGGTTTCCGTATTCCATTAACATATATGGAGATTGAGCAGCTCATAGATGAAGTCCCCACACAGTTAGATGAAAGTAACCTTAAGGAACAACTCAACATCCTTGTGTCTTCGGGGAAGTGCAAAGAAATGATAGGCAAGGAACTTACCCATGAGCAGGTTAATAAGTTGTCGGAAGAGGAGGTTAAAAAGTTCCATAAGAGGTACGAGGCCGCCCTTGCAAGTAAGACCACGGACGCCGTAGCAGACTCCGCCATCCGACTTGCGACTAAATTGCTTGGACTTGCGCTGCCCATAGACGATGTGGAGCAACTGCGGAAGGACATTAGCGAGGACTATGTCATCGCTCAAGAACTTACGATAACCTGCGGGTGGTTGTCTTTGAAGTGTGGTAAGTTAATGGCAGTCGCCTCTGCGGCTTTGCACGTAGCTCAGCACGTTGACTTGAAGGAGGTACTGGTGTCTTGGAAGGACTTCAAGAAGGACAAAGAAGTCGAAAAGGTCTTCCAGGCGGCACTTGCTGAGGTACCTGATCAAGTCGCCTCAAGTACTTAGTTAAGTCATCCCTAAGTACTTGGTCAGGTCGCGCCCAGGTTATTTCCAAGTCGTCCTTAAGTCATTCTCAAGTACTTATCAAGTCCTTCAAGTCCTTAGATATAAATGAGTGAACCAGAGTCGAAGGTAGAGCAGCCCCAAGAGGAGCAGAAGATTACCAAGGCTAAATCTCTAGGCAGAGTCGCTGCCGGAAAGAAGCTCGCGGAGATGAACAGGAAGAACAAAGCAAAGAAAGACGAAAAGGTGGAGGAAAAAGAAGAGGAATCCTTTATTAATCCTGGGTACGTCATCGGCGCGTTAAGAGTCGCTATAGCAGCAGGCAGCCTCTACTTACAATGGCGGGCTACGAAGCCAAAAGTAGAACCCGTGCATGTGCCGCCAACATATCACGCGCCCGTGCAGGAGCCCCCTAAGAGAAGCAAAATACCCGTGATGGAGTAATAACCTTCTCGCTCTGTAATATAATGTCGACCGCGTTATTGAAAACTGTTGAAGAAGCAGCTATTATTACTTCCATCGTTGCGGGTATTGGTTGGGTAGGTAAGAAAGTGCTCAAAGAAGACTTTACTGAAGACCCAAGCAAGAGCTTCGCTAACTTTGCTAAGATGACCGCTGCCGTAGGCGGGGCTATCATGGTAAAGGATTACCTACGGAAGGAAAAGTACATTCCTCAGTAAGCTACGCTTACTTCTAGAAGGGGACTTGTCCCCTGTAATATAAATGGGTAGCGTGGTCGCAGGTGGAGTTATTGCAGCTTTAGCATTCACTGGAGCTAATTATGGTGGTCAGTATTTGGATAGATTAGTCAGAGGCGACAAAAGCGGAGATTTAGCCGCCGAAAGGAAGAGACACGACTTAGCGCTGGAGAAATATCAGCGGGACGTGGCAGCTTGGAATGAAAAAAGACAAACTTACAGGGATTGGTTGGACAAGAACTACCAAGACAAAATGCAGGCAGACAAGAACTTCGAAAATACGGACTACGCCTTTAAACTTTATGCGCAAGCACACCCCGCGGCATCGACGGGGTTAAATAGGCCTCAGTTTAAGAATTACTACCAGCCTTCTAAGAAACAAAAAGATAGTGAGCTGGTCTTCGTAGGAGTCGCAGGGCTGGCAGGAGGCGTAGCTTTGGCGTATTTTGCGTGACGCGAAGCATGAGCGTCTAATATATAATGATCGTCTTTTTGGAAAGCGACAAGAATGACTTTACCACTTATCTGAATCCCCCCATCAAAGCCCATAAGGTTCGGCTGGTTAGTTGTTCTTTGTACAATTCTTGGTATAATCTAGTCAATGGCATGGTCACCGTGCATAAGGGGTCTAACAATTACCAAGGCGTAATGCTACCCGATGGACATTACACGCCAATCACCCTAGCCAAGGAGCTCGTCAAGCGCGGTTATACTCTCACCACGGGATTGCCGCACGAAATGACCTTCAAACATAATCTTCCTAACAATTTCTCGGTAACCCTAGGAAAAGCTGATGCATTAGGATCTTTACAAGGTGTCTCAGGCAAGGAAATTACCAACACAGCCATACCTGTGAAATGGAAAGTCGCATCCTCTTATGAAGTCTATTGCGATTTAGTCCATAGCTACAGCAATGGGGAAAAGTCTTCTCTTATGTCCAAGTTTCTGCCCAAAGGTAATCCATTTGACCCAGTAGAATACACTCCCATTTCTTTGAGCTATGACTTGTCTCATTTGGTAGAAAGCATAAACATCATCATCAAGGTGGACGGAAAGGCGGTGGATTTCAACGGACGTAAGATCAATCTTGTTTTGGAATTCATATAATGGGCCGCGTAGAGGACAAACTCAAAAGGATTTACTATGGGCCTGAAGGCTATTGAAAAGGAACGTCGGCCATCAAGAAACTCGCGACCGCGGCCAGGGTATCAGAAGAAACGGTTAAGAACTGGCTAAGAAAACAAACCCTCTGGCAGGTTTATCTTCTCGTGCCTAAGTACATTCCCAGGCCCAGCTTCACCGTAAATACCCCCAATGAAGTTCATCAGGCGGATTTGCTCTTCTTACCGCACGACAAGGTGCGAAGAAAGACCTATAGATACGCTTTGACCGTAGTTGATATCGCAAGCAGATACAAGGACGCCGAACCCATAACCAGCAAGGATTCTGGGGAAGTCGCAGAAGCCCTAGGTAGGATTTATAAGCGCGTTTTGAAATGGCCTAAGCTGCTGCAATTGGATGCGTGGACGGAGTTCATGGGCGTGGTTACTAAGACCTTGAAAGACTACAGCACTAAGATTAGGAGAGCTGAAGCTGAGTACCACAGGGGTCAGAGCATTGTCGAAAGATTTAATAAGACCCTGGCCGAGCGTCTCTTTGGGTACCAGTATTGGAAAGAGCTGGAAGATCCCTCCAAACGCAACAGGGAATGGACTCAGAGGCTCCCCCAGGTCGTCGCGGCTTTGAACAACGAGGCGGCCAGGGCTACGGGGATAAAACCCAGGGATGCTATGAAGAAGAAACACGTGGAACACAAGTCCTACGTCAGAAGTTCGAGGGCGGTCGGACTGAAGGAAAAAAAGCTCCCCCGCGACATAGTGGTCAGATACCTCTATCAGCCGGGGAAACTCGAAGGTGGCAGTAAGAGAGCCACGGATCCTAACTGGTCTCTGGAAACGTATGAGATTTCGAAGTCCGTCACCAAGGAAGGGCAACCCGTGCTGTATTACCTAGATGGCCCAAGTCGCGGATTTGTCAAGGAAGAGCTGCTCATAGTCCCCAAAGACTCAGAGTAGTGCTGCTCCACGCGCCCGATTACACTCTAGGCATGTCAGTCTTACGTTACCTCTGCAATGGCCGCGCTTGTTGTTGATACGATCCACGGAGAACTGCTGATCGTCATTTGGGTCAAACCTCCACAGTAGAGGTATGTTACATTTGGCACACCTTGCCCCTTTCTTATAGACGTCGTCCACGCATAGGTCGAACGTCATATTTTTTTCTTCGTCGTGCCGCTTGTAGCGAAGGAGTTTCTTAGCAATGTTCTCTTTGGCTACGTCCTCTGGGGTGCGGTCGTAACGCAGTTGCAGACACCAGGCTCTTTTTAACTGTTTGGCATATTCTACGCGGCTTACGGCGGTGTAGATAAGGTTGCTCCAACACAGCCGCTGGTCTATGATCCATAAGGTTTCTTTTATGGTAAGCCCTTGCGCGCTGTGGACTGTCATGCAATAGCCTAAGCGCCAGTCTGGATGGGAGGTAATTCTTTCCACCTTTTCTATGGGTACCCAGGCTTTGTCATGCGTTACTGCGTTCTGCAGTTGGATGTCGGTACCGGGTACGCAGACGTCTCTTTTTTGCATGCGGGTGTCGTGGGGTTTGTAGCAAACAGGTACGGGATGCGTAGGGAAGCGCTCTCGGTGTATATTTAGCAAATCCTTGTGTATGCGAGACTGTGCTGCGCGTTTGCTGCTCAGCACCAGATCCTATGGATGCCATGTGTAAGGGAAGTCCTCGTATTTCTTCGCTCGTACGCGTTTGCGCAGTGTTGTGCATTGGTCGGCGTCACTAAGGCCCCTTAATTCCGCTTTCAGGTGTCTTACTTGATCCTTGCTGCGGTAATCTGTGTTGATTTCCTCCGCATGGTCTACGAAATCTTTCAGCCATTCGTGGGGCATCTCTCCGGCTATTGGAGGAGGCTGGCAGGGATCTCCGGCGAATATTACTTGACATTTCCCGCGAAGGAACTCTACGAACTCCTGCAGGATTTCCAAAGGCACGGTGCAAATCTCATCCCAAAGTATCACCGGAGGTATGTCGTGGATAGCTTCAGGTACCCACTTTTGACCATTCCAACGGAAGAAGCTGTGGTAGGTCTGCGCGTCGTAACCCATTTCGCAGAGTTCTCTTTCCAAACGATGCGTTGGCGTTAACACCTTTATCTTAGGAAGGAGTTCTAACACACGCGTCGTCTTACCGCTGCCTCCCGTACCGTAGAGGTAAGAGAAGCGTTGGTAAGAGATTGGGTCCGCAACTGAAGGTAGAGGCCCTTTGGTAGGCGTTACGGTGCCCTGGGTGTGCTCGCCGTGATATTCTACACGTGCCCTCCAAGACCTTATCTCTTCATCTTTGACGCGCCATTGGCCACTTTCTGCAAGTTCATCGGCAGTGTAGAATTCCTTCATCTTTTCCAATACGCTCGGCTTAACGTACAAAGAATCCGTAGCTACGCGGGGGATATCTTCGTTGTCAAACCGCAGGAGCATCGCTAATAGGTTAATGTGCGCGTAGGCTAACATGCTGGCACGCAGATGGTAATACTGCGGTCGCTGGTCCTGGTAATAACACAGCGCATTCCATTCATGTAGCTTATCGTCGACAAGGTAGTCCCATTTCTCTACAGACACCACCGTTCCTTTGTCATGCGCGCGCTTGATGAGGAAGCTTAGCTCACCTTCGTCCGTTATTAGGCGCCGCTGCATATGTTTTTCACCTTCTTTTGCGCCCTGCGTGAATTTACCTATGACCACGCGCGCTGTGGGGTTATGCTCCGGTAACCACTGCGTAAAGGCGCTGTGACAAAGTATGGCTTCATGCGCTGTGTATTTTAAAAGTTTGCGCTCTTCAAAGAACTTCAATAGGGGCACCGGTATCCATTCTTTCTCCTGCAGGTGCTTCCCATACCACGCATAGATTATGGAGTGCAGACCCGCTGCTAATTTCCAGGTGGTCAACCGTACAAACCCCGTTGCCGGCGCGTCGTAGTGACCATCCAACGCAACACGAAAGAACTGCGAATCTGGATGTCCGTAACGGTCGTAATATTCCTTACAGTCTCCTAGGCCTTTGAAGCTTGCGGGGTAACAATGTTTCATATCCAGCGACACGTATTCGTCTTCATCGTACTCCATGTTCCACAGACCACCGTGACCGTGTTCTACACAAGCTTTAGCTATATCTTTGAACTCCTCCGGTGTGGATTTCCACCCGTTTCTTTTCGTTGCGGCTAAGAAGTCCAAACTGCGACTGCTAAGCACTTCGTCGGAGAAGTCTTCTCCTAAAGTCTCACAGGCGCTTTGAATGCGTAGCTGTTCCACTTCAGGACGATACAAAGTACCGTCTTGGGTCATAAATTGACTTCCCTCCGCATCCATTAACCAAATAGAATTCTCGTGCATTAGTTCTGCAAGCGGCGACTCCTTGTAAACGCGCGTCTCCTTCTTCTTTGGGAACCTTAACTCCCTCCACGCATGTGCGTTATGCTGGTAAATTACGATAGGCGCACCCCGGCCCCCATACTTGTGCGTCCCGGAGTAGATGAAGCCGTCGGTGATGTCTTTCACGTGTATGCGCCTTTCTAAAGCAACCTCTAACTTCTTGATGTTGTCTATCGTTCCTCCAGTCTTGTAAGTGGCGTTTTCCCATTTCCTGATGGCTTCTCTTCTCTTTAAAGTTAACTTACCTCCCCTAGAGGAATCCTCAAAGAACTCTCTAGCCAGCTTTCCTACACAGTTACCAGGATGGCGCATTGGTTTAAGTTTTTTAACGTCCGGCTTTTTGATCTCGTACGCGCCGTATATAACTACGGTAACCGGGTAAGCAACCTCGTAGAACAGCATGTCCACGCCTACCAGCGCTCCAGGTCTGGTGTCTTTATTCAGCACGAACAAGCTTTGCTTACCCGACGCCCGTATTGGATTACGCCCCTTTTCTATTATCCACTCACCGTCTAAATACTTTATAAACGTCAACTCCAGACGGTAATTACCTTCGGGCATCAAGTCAATTATCCTTTCTGCTCTTTCCTCGCTCATCGTCTCATCTGTATCTCCCTCCATAAACGTTGTGAAGGCAAAGTCCGCATCCAGGCGATCCAACACCTGAGTTCGCAGTCGGCGCACAGTTTTGTTACGAATGCTCGTGATGGTGTCCATCTATATCTATGAAATATCTTAACCTCCGTTTGCGGTACCCAGAAAGCAAACAGTGTAATCCGCTTATTCCTGCGGGTTATTCCCGTGCCGCCAAAAAGTTTTCCATAGGCGTAAACGCGGGTAATTCCCATGAAAACGTGATACGTTCCTGGGGAAACCGCGAGTCCCCCTTACTGCTGCTGGCCAGGCCCCCCAAGAAATCTAGTGGGGGGGGGGCCAGTGCCCCCCGGCCCCCCCCCCCCCCCCCCCCCCCCCCCCCCCGCTTCCGCCGCCCCTGTAAATGTGCTATTGTTTCTATCCTTAACATGTGCTAGCGTTTCTAGCCCCGACGTGTACTAGGCTTTCTATCATCATCATGTGCTAGGGTTTCTAGCCCTAACATGTGATTTTTATTCTCAACATATGCTATTGATTCTAACCCTAATATGTGCTAGTGTTCCTAGCTGAACATTTGCCAAATTTCTATCCTCAACATATGCTATGGTTTCTAGCCCCAACATGTGCTAGGCTTTCTATCATTCACATGTGCTAGGCTTTCTAACCCCAACTATTGTCATTGTTGCGGGGCCAAGCTCTAACCACACTGAGCTGCCAAGTCTCATATGAGACTAGGTTCAAATCCCGTTCAAGACTCAGAATCATTTTTAAGTCTTTCAATTTGCAGATGCATAAGTTGCTTCATATGCTTCGAGGATCAGATCAATTTGATGCATTATATATGTCCGACTGGACTCGCACGGAAAGTGAACATCGTGGTCTAAAACATGCGAAAGCGCAGTAGGGTAGCTAAATAGGCTGCGTTCACAATGTATGCCAGAGGAGGGCAGGTGAATTTAGGGGGTATCGGAAACATTTTCACCAGTAAAATGGGGGGAAGGGGGGCTTGAAATTTTTTTCAGAGAATTGGGGGGGATACAAAATTTTAAGAAGCTACGAGAGATTGCCCGGGGAGATAATTATTTTTTGGAGGACTTCAAGGGGGGGGGGGGGGGGAGGGTCTAAAGAATGTTGTTATCATTTAAAGATTTTGCCTGCCCCACCCCCCTCTGCCATACATTATGAACGCAGCCTTAGGGTAGCTTTCTTGCGAATTGTGACGTAATATCGAGTTGATGCCGAAATCGCTCGTTGTATTCAGTTAACACAGAAAACGGATGCTAACAATTCCCTAGAGTACATGATAATCAAGACTCTTTAAGAAAGACCTCTAATTTATTCCGCTCCTGTTTAACCATGAAAGTGACTGAATTTTACTTCACTATCAAAGGTCTGTCACTTTAAATTCCTTTCCCATCAAGAACTCGTGCATCTCTCTCCTCACAAATATTCCTTCTGCTTTTACTGAGAATATTAATTTAGCAGGAAAAAAACAAGATCACGAAATTTGAATTGTTCGTTTTTTTATAATACACTCAACAAAATCACCTAGATTCTGATTCAAAATTGCTCGAAATTGCACTAGCATTATAAACAAAACATCGCACAACATTCTCGTATAATTCTGAATTTATAGATACTCGTGATATTTCAAAAGTTCTCAAATTGGACTCTCCCAAAGGCTCGTCCAATTTTGAAAACTTTGAAATCATCACTTTTACCTATAAATTCCAATATTGTACTCGACTTGTGCACAGGTAGCCCAAGCGTGGTTTCTGTGGTGTCGTGTTATGAGAAAATGTATGGGAATCCATCAAAAAATTCAATAAAATCATTAAAACGTGAAATCACAGGCTAACCACTCTAATGAATGAAGGAAATACTAAATGGTGTCTTGTCTTTGTCTTTTTATGCGCACGCGCTATCAATTTTTTGTCATCTCACCTACCCCCCTTGGTAACAATTTTGTTTTTCTACTATACAATATACTAACAAGGTAGGCAACTTCACGGGCTTCCTGTGGAAAATTCAAACTTTGAAGAGAGAAAGCCACGAATTTATCCAGATATTTTGACTTCGAAAACAAAACAAGTATACAGAACGTCGTACTTACATCTAATCTTCAATAATTTAAAGGATTTTTGATAATAAATTCTCTATAAGGAGGGTTTTTTGGGCTTTTTTAGCGAAAACTTATGTGCCGTCAGTTATGCTTGCATCCGAGCGGGCCTGAACACGAGAAAAGGGATGCAAAACAAGTCCTCTGCCTCCCTCTCCAAGTGTTTTTGGTTCGTTACCACATGCTTCCCAACCCCACATCCCGTGAGTCTTCCATTTTACTTCCGGTTGTTTTTTTAACCAATCAAGAATTGTCGCCTATTATTGGCTTCGCGAAACTTTTTGTAAAGCTTTTTTATCGTAGAGTTGTCGGATCTATCTTGAAAAACGTCTTATAGAAAATAATTTAAATAATATATATTGTATCAGGATAAAAAAGGACAGAGAAAAACATTGTAAACTATTTTTCATTCACCTAAAGTGCAATGAAGTAAGTATTCTTTTATTTTTTTCTTGTAGTAAACTTACGTAGTACACGGCTCTGACAACTCTACGATTAAAACTCATCGTCTAGATAAGTTTGGGGTTAGGTACCATGGTGCGAGCTGTGCGCATCAATCAGACTACGCCCTACCACGGAGGTAACCATGGCGACCGGGCCACAGCTCACCAACTATAGTCCAAGGTGCTTGGGAGAGGAACGATGGCCCGGGGGCCATGGTACCTACGACCCCCAACTACCACAAGCACCTAACCCATGCAAGCAGAGAGCCTCAGCAAATCGCAGTAGAAAAAGAAAGGCACTATCCGACGACAAAGACAGTACTTTATTTCGATAAACGTGCCGAGGCTGAAGCCAATACCTCCACTGGGGATCTGATATATCGCTGCTAGGCGTTGCTGGACCACCGGCCCATCGACTGTATCAGGTGATCGGGAACTCCGTTTCGGGCTGCTACCGTAACCGCGCCTATTCTAAAACTATGGCTGGAATAGTTCCCTGGGATATTCGCCAATAACAAGAGTTTTCTAAGCCAGTTGGTAAGAAGAGGGCGTGTCAACGGTTGACCAGATTGCAACAAAAACAATGGCCCTAGGGAATCTCCTCTGATCTTCAGATACGCTAATAGAGAATGGACTGCGCACAAAGGAGGGGTGGCCCTACCCACGTAAACTCGACAACCCTTTCGGAATGGGTCAGTCTTAGACGCTTTAATATGCACACAAAGACACGACGGCGCGTCTATAGAGTCTACTGCTATATCTTGCACGCTCAAGTGAATAGCTGAAGAATAACCGCTTAATTTAGGTATGGTAAACTCCGCAGAACGCATGAAACCAAAGTAAGCTAGGCAACAGGCTACCCAAAACATTAAGTGATCCACCTGGGACATGTCCAAATGTCCGTGAATCGACCACATAATGTCATCAGTGATGGCTAAACGAACCGTGGCTTTGGTCCCCTGGACGCGTTTAATGCCTCTTATCACTCTCTGTAGTCTTGGCCGGTCAAGCAAGGGGTCAGGAAAGCCTTGCTCTACGTGAAGCGCACGGACTGCCGAAAAGTAGGCCTTAATCGACGCATGGTTCATAGACTGAGACAAGAATGACGCGAACAGGCACAAAGTCCATTCATCTAGCAGCAGTAAGGGGGACTCGCGGTCACCGTTTGGGATTGCCCGGGAATTACCCGTGTTTACGCACTAGCGTCCCCCGCGGGAATTACCCGTGCGCAGGTATTTTGGTAGCGCGAAGATTTCCTTACTGCTGCTATGTTTGCGAAGGTTAAAATATTTGTGTCGCAAACGGAGGATAAAATATTCCTTAGATATAGATGGACACCATCAAAAGCATTAGTAACAAGACTGTGCGCCGACTGCGAACTCAGGTGCTGGACCGCTTAGACGCCGACTTTGCCTTCACAACGTTTATGGAGGGAGATACAGATGAGACGATGAGCGAGGAAAGAGCAGAAAGGATAATTGACTTAATGCCCGAAGGTAATTACCGCCTGGAGTTGACGTTTATAAAGTATTTAGACGGTGAGTGGATAATAGAAAAGGGCAGGAATCCAATACGGGCGTCTGGCAGGAAGGACCTGTTCGTTTTAAACAAGGACACGCGTCCTGGGGCGCTGGTGGGCATCGACATGTTGTTCTACGAAGTTGCTTACCCGGTCACCGTGGTTATTTACGGTGCGTATGAAATTAAGAACCCGGACGTTAAGAAGCTCAAACCAATGCGGCATCCGGGTAGCTGCGTGGGTAAGTTAGTTAGAGAGTTCTTCGAGGATTCCTCTAGGGGAGGTAAGCTTACGTTGAAGAGAAGAGAAGCCATCAGGAAATGGGAGCATGCTACTCGTAGGGCAGGAGCCACCATTGAAAACATCAAGAAGTTAGAGGTTGCTTTAGAAAGGCGCATACACGTGAAAGACATCACCCACGGCTTCATTTACTCCGGGACGCACAAGTATGGGGGCCGGGGTGCGCCTATTGTAATTTACCAGCATAACGCACATGCGTGGAGGGAGTTAAGGTTCCCCAAAAAGAAGGAGACGCGCGTTTACAAGGAGTCACCGCTTGCAGAACTAATGCACGAGAATTCCATTTGGTTAATGGACGCGGAAGGAAGTCAATTTATGACCCAAGACGGCACCTTGTATCGTCCTGAACTGGAACAGCTGCGCATTCGAAGCGCCTGCGAGACTTTAGGAGAAGACTTCTCTGACGAAGTGCTTAGCAGTCGCAGTTTGGACTTCTTAGCCGCAACGAAAAGAAACGGGTGGAAATCCACACCGGAGGAGTTCAAAGATATAGCTAAAGCTTGTGTAGAACACGGTCACGGTGGTCTGTGGAACATGGAGTACGATGAAAACGAATACGTGTCGCTGGATATGAAACATTGTTACCCCGCAAGCTTCAAAGGCCTAGGAGATTGTAAGGAATATTACGACCGGTTACGGACATCCAGATTCACAGTTCTTTCGTGTTGCGTTGGATGGTCACTACGACGCCCCAGCAACGGGGTTTGTACGGTTGACCACCTGGAAATTAGCAGCGGGTCTGCACCCCATAATCTATGCGTGGTATGGGAAGCACCTGCAGGAGAAAGAATGGATACCGGTGCCCCTATTGAAGTTCTTTGAAGAGCGCAAACTTTTAAAATACACAGCGCATGAAGCCATACTTTGTCACAGCCCCTTCACGCAATGGTTACCGGAGCATAACCCCACGGCACGTGTGGTCATAGGTAAATTCACGCAAGGCGCTAAGGAGGGAGAGAAACACATGCAGCGGCGCCTGATAACGGACGAAGGCGAGCTAAGCTTCCTCATCAAGCGCGCGCATGACAAAGGAACGATGGTGTCTGTAGAGAAATGGGACTACATTGTCGACGATAAGCTGCACGAATGGAATGCGCTGTGTTATTACCAGGACCATCGACCGCAGTATTACCATCTGCGTGCCAGCATGCTCGCATATGCGCATATCAACCTATTAGCGATGCTCCTGCGGTTTGACAAAGAAGACATTCCACGCGTAGCTACGGATTCCTTATACGTGAAACCGCACGTATTGGAAAAGATTAAGGAATTGTACACTGCCGATGAACTTGCAGAAAGTGGCCAATGGCGCGTCAAAGATGAAGAGATAAGGTCTTGGAGGGCACGCGTAGAATATCACGGCGAGCACACCCAGGGCACCGTAACGCCCACCGCGGACCCCCTACCTTCAGTTGCCGACCCCATTTCCTACCAACGCTTCTCTTACCTTTACGGTACGGGGGGCAGCGGTAAGACGACGCGTGTGTTAGGACTCTTTCCTAAGATAAAGGTGTTAACGCCAACGCACCGTTTGGAAAGAGAACTCTGCGAAATGGGCCACGACGGGCAGACCTACCACAGCTTCTTTCGTTGGAATGGCCAAAAGTGGGTACCAGAAGCCATCCATGACATACCTCCGGTGATACTTTGGGATGAGATTTGCACCGTGCCTTTGGAAATCCTCAAAGAATTCGTAGAGTTCCTCCGTGGAAAGTGTCAAGTAATATTCGCCGGAGATCCCTGCCAGCCTCCTCCAATAGCCGGAGAGATGCCCCACGAATGGCTGAAAGATTTCATAGACCATGCGGAGGAAATTAACACAGATTACCGCAGCAAGGATCAAGTAAGGAACCTGAAAGCGGAATCGAGGGGCCTCAGTGACGCCGACCAATGCAAGACACTGCGCAAACGCGTACGAGCGAAGAAATACGAGGATTTCCTTTACACGTGGCATCCGAAGGATCTGGTGCTGAGCAGCAAACGCGCAGCACAGTCTCGCATACACAAGGATTTGCTAAATATACACCGAGAGCGCTTCCCTACGCATCCCGTACCTGTTTGCTACAAACCCCACGACACCCGCATGCAAAAAAGAGACGTCTGCGTACCTGGTACCGACATCCAACTGCAAAACGCAGTAACGCATGATAAGGCCTGGGTGCCCATAGAAAAGGTGGAAAGAATTACCTCCCATCCAGACTGGCGCTTAGGCTATTGCATGACAGTCCACAGCGCGCAAGGGCTTACCATAAAAGAAACCTTATGGATCATAGACCAGCGGCTGTGTTGGAGCAACCTTATCTACACCGCCGTAAGCCGCGTAGAATATGCCAAACAGCTGAAAAGAGCCTGGGGTCCGCAACTGCGTTACGACCGCACCCCAGAGGACGTAGCTAAGGAGAACCTTGCTAAGAAACTCCTTCGCTACAAGCGGCACGACGAAGAAAAAAATATGACGTTCGACCTATGCGTGGACGACGTCTATAAGAAAGGGGCAAGGTGTGCCAAATGTAACATACCTCTACTGTGGAGGTTTGACCCAAATGACGATCAGCAGTTCTCCGTGGATCGCATAAATAACAAGCGCGGCCATTGCAGAGGTAACGTAAGACTGACATGCCTAGAGTGTAATCGGGCGCGTGGAGCAGCACTACTCTGAGTCTTTGGGGACTATGAGCAGCTCTTCCTTGACAAATCCACGACTTGGGCCATCTAGGTAATACAACACGGGTTGCCCTTCCTTGGTGACGGACTTCGAAATCTCATACGTTTCCAGGGACCAGTTAGG
This sequence comes from Actinia tenebrosa, assembly GCF_029948245.1. Lineage (NCBI taxonomy): Eukaryota > Metazoa > Cnidaria > Anthozoa > Actiniaria > Actiniidae > Actinia > Actinia tenebrosa. Next base: position 9,837,068 of record NW_028292586.1, on the reverse strand, counting down.
ATCCGTGGCTCTCTTACTGCCACCTTCGAGTTTCCCCGGCTGATAGAGGTATCTGACCACTATGTTGCGGGGGAGCTTTTTTTCCTTCAGTCCGACCGCCCTCGAACTTCTGACGTAGGACTTGTGTTCCACGTGTTTCTTTTTTATGGCATCCTTGGGTTTCATTCCCGTAGCCCTGGCCGCCTCGTTATTTAAAGCCGCGACGACCTGGGGGAGCCTCTGAGTCCATTCCCTGTTGCGTTTGGAGGGATCTTCCAGCTCTTTCCAATACTGGTACCCAAAGAGACGCTCGGCCAGGGTCTTATTGAATCTTTCGACGATGCTCTGACCCCTGTGGTACTCGGCTTCAGCTCTCCTAATCTTGGTGCTGTGGTCTTTCAGGCTCTTAGTAACCACGCCCATGAACTCTGTCCCCGCATCCAATTGCAGCAGCTTAGGCCATTTCAAGACGCGCTTATAAATCCTACCTAGGGCTTCTGCGACTTCCCCAGAATCCTTGCTGGTTATGGGTTCGGCGTTCTTGTATCTGCTTGCGATATCAACTACGGTGAAAGCGTACCTATAGGTCTTTTTTCTCACCTTGTCGTGCGGTAAGAAAAGCAAATCCGCCTGATGAACTTCATTGGGGGCATTTACGGTGAAGCTGGGCCTGGGAATGTACTTGGGCACCGGAAGATAAACCTGCCAGAGGGTTTGTTTTCTTAGCCAGTTTTTAGCCGTTTCTTGATACCCTGGCCGCGGTCGCGAGTTTCTTGATAGCTGACGCTCCTTTCCAATAGCCTTCAGGCCCATAGTAAATCCTCTTGAGTTTGTCCTCAGTTCGACCCATTATATGAATTCCAAAACAAGATCGATCTTACGTCCGTTTAAATCCACCGTCTTTCCGTCCACCGTAATGGCGATGTTTATGCTTTCTACCAAATTGGACAAGTCATACCTTAAAGAAATGGGAGTGTATTCTACTGGGTCAAATGGATTACCTTTGGGCAGAAACTTGTACATAAGAGAAGACTTTTCTCCATTGTTGTAACTATGGACTAAATCGCAATAGACTTCATAAGAGGATGCGACTTTCCATTTCACAGGTATGGCTGTGTCGGTAATTGTCTTGCCTGAGGCACATAATAAAGATCCCAATGGGTCAAGCTTTCCAAAAGTTACTGAATAATTTGACATATTATGTTTGAGGGTCATTTCGTGCGGCAATCCCGTGGTGAGAGTATAACCGTGTTTTGCTAATTCCTTGGCCAGTGTTATTGGCGTGTAATGTCCATCGGGCAGCAATACGGCTTGATAGTTAGATCCTCCTGTATGTTCAGTGACTATGCCCCTAATCAGGTTATACCAAGAATTGTACAAAGAGCAACTAACCAACCGAACCTTATGGGCTTTAATGGGGGGATTTAAATAAGTGGTAAAGTCATTTTTATCGCTTTCCAAAAAGACGATCATATATTACAGGGGACAAGTCCACTTCTAGTGATCTGAGCGCAGCTTAGAGCAGATACGCCAAAGCTACGCCTCCCGCCAGCCCTGCGACTCCTACGAAGACCAGTTCATTGTCTTTTTGTTTCTTAGAAGGCTGATAGTAATCCTTAAACTGAGGCTTTTTCATTTTAAAGTCGGGGTGTGCTAGCGCATAAAGTTTGAAAGCGTAGTCTGTGTTTTCGAAGTTCTTGTCTGCCTGCATCTTGTCTTGGTAGTTCTTATCCAACCAATCCCTGTAAGCTTGTCTTTTTTCATTCCAAGCCGCCACGTCTCGCTGATATTTCTCCAGCGCTAAGTCGTGTCTCTTCCTTTCGGCGGCCAAATCTCCGCTTTTGTCGCCTCTAACTAATCTATCCAAATACTGACCACCATAATTTGCTCCAGTGAATGCTAAAGCTGTAATAACTCCACCTACGACCACGCTAGCCATATATATTACACCGTAGGGAGGTACTTTTCCTTCCGTAGGTAATCCTTTACCATGATAGCCCCGCCTACGGCAGCGGTCATCTCAGCAAAATTAGCGAAGCTCTTGCTTGGGTCTTCAGTAAAGTCTTCTTTGAGCACTTTCTTACCTACCCAACCAATACCCGCAACGATGGAAGTAATAATAGCTGCTTCTTCAACAGTTTTCAATAACGCGGTTGACATTATATTACAGAGCGAGAAGGTTATTACTCCATTTCAGGGATCTTACTTTTTCTAACAGCTGGTTCCATAGGTGCGTGCACGGGCGCGTGATATGTTGGTGGTTCTACCTTTTTCGTAGCCCGCCATTGTAAGTAGAGGCTGCCTGCTGCTATAGCGACTCCTAACGCGCCGATGACGTACCCAGGATTAATAAAGGATTCCTCTTCTTTTTCCTCCACCTTTTCGTCTTTCTTTGCTTTGTTCTTCCTGTTCATCTCCGCGAGCTTCTTTCCGGCAGCGACTCTGCCTAGAGATTTAGCCTTGGTAATCTTCTGCTCCTCTTGGGGCTGCTCTACCTTCGACTCTGGTTCACTCATTTATATCTAAGGACTTGAAGGACTTGATAAGTACTTGAGAATGACTTAAGGACGACTTGGAAATAACCTGGGCGCGACCTGACCAAGTACTTAGGGATGACTTAACTAAGTACTCGAGGCGACTTGATCAGGTACCTCAGCAAGTGCCGCCTGGAAGACCTTTTCGACTTCTTTGTCCTTCTTGAAGTCCTTCCAAGACACCAGTACCTCCTTCAAGTCAACGTGCTGAGCTACGTGCAAAGCCGCAGAGGCGACTGCCATTAACTTACCACACTTCAAAGACAACCACCCACAGGTTATCGTAAGTTCTTGAGCGATGACATAGTCCTCGCTAATGTCCTTCCGCAGTTGCTCCACATCGTCTATGGGCAGCGCAAGTCCAAGCAATTTAGTCGCAAGTCGGATGGCGGAATCTACTACGGCGTCCGTGGTCTTACTTGCAAGGGCAGCCTCATACCTCTTATGGAATTTCTTGACTTCCTATTCCGACAACTTATTAACTTGCTCATGGGTAAGTTCCTTGCCTATCATTTCTTTGCACTTCCCAGATGACACGAGGATGTTAAGTTGTTCCTTGAGGTTACTTTCATCTAGCTGTGTGGGGACTTCATCTAAGAGCTGCTCAATCTCCATATATGTTAATGGAATACGGAAACCTCAAAGAGAAGATCATCTTGGAATGTTGGTGCGTCTTTAAATGCCGCATGTATTCGTGTAACTGTTCCTTGGATATCTCACCGCCGTAGTCGCTCAAGATGGTTTCCAGGTCTGACTTGCTCGGAGTATAAAATACTACGAGAGAGCCTATGTTTTCCCTGAAGGGCTTAGAGACACTGGTAAGCTGCTGGGAAAGCAACCAAACGCTAATATTGTCATGTCTGCCGCTAAAGGCAAGCTTCACCAACTCGGAGGTGCGTCTTTTTACGTCGTCCCCGCAGGCGATGTCATCCAATATGAGCAAGGTTTGCGTATCTTTAGGGAATTGTTTGTGCCAAAACTTAAGATGTCCAGATAACTCGTTGGGGTCTAAGATATCTACGAAGAAGTCGTCATCTTTCACTCCTATGCCCGTCCAGGTGCGGTTATTCACGTAGGTGGGGCAAAGTAGCACTATGTAGTCGAAACGGTATCTAAAGGGTCCTAATAGCTGCTCTACCACGAACTGGGTCTTTCCGCAGCCGGTGGGTCCTACTATCAGAGCGTTACAAGGCATGTGATCTGGGTTCATTTATATTTAAACTTATTCGCTAAAATATATGGAGCCAGTGGAAGCAGTGCAAAGAATTGTCGCCGACGCAAAAGATAAAAGAGACACCATAGAAATGCAAAGGGAGGAGATAGACCGGTTAAAAGAGCGCGTGCAGGAGTTGTACGATGAAATGTTCGGTCTGAAGCGCGCGGAAAGGTTTAGCGCCCTGCTGACGATGGCCGGTTGGGCGAAGGAAAGCGTGCAGGACTTCATTCGGTATCCCTTATAAGGGTTAAATAACACATAGATATAATGGAGTGCGAGCAATGTAAAAGGGGTTTTAGCAGCCGTCAGCGGTTGCAATATCACGTCGAAAGACGGGTCTGCAGTAAGAAAGTAAACAACGTTACCGTTTGCGAAGACTGCGATAAGCAGTTTAGCAGCGCGCAGGCCTTGGAGTACCACCGTAATAAAAGGGTTTGTTTAAAGAACGTATCCGTGCGCTGCGACGAGGACGTTACCGACGCCTGGCACCGACATAGATGCCTCGGGTACGACTTGGTTGGCGTAGCATGTTTAAAACACGGCGACGTTGCCGCCCGATGTTGTCCGGTCGACACCACGAAGGAGTTAACGCGCCGCAAGAAGGAAATAGACAAAACGTTTGCGGAGTTTGACCGCGTAGAAGGCGTAAGGTGGGAGAACAGGGAACATTGGGAGGCGCTTTGTGAGCGCTGCGGCTGTCAAAGAAGTGACCAGCATATTTGGCAGTGTTTGTATGAAGGCCAAGGCGGCTTTAAAGAGTACTTAGATCGCTTTGATGCTTGGCATGCCAGTAATGAGGCGGCAAGGAAAACCCGTAAGGGTTAGTAAGGGGCCTTTGATAGTAAAGTAGGGTTTGTGCAAAGAGTCTCAAATCCTGATCTTATTTTTCTCGTTGTTTGTTAGGGATCAACAATACCTCAACAAAACAACAAGAATAATAGAGACCCCTTTTAAAGGAGGTTGCAGGATAATGAATAAGAATAGGAACCCTTTTAAAAGAAGAGCGGATCGTCACTACCTTTTCTTGTGTCCCAAGAGATGTCGTAGCAAAGTACGACTTGCGCAGAGTCTCAAAATACGACTTTATTTTTCTTGTTGTTTGTTAAGTATCATCAACATTTAACAAACAACAATAAAAATAAGGACCCCTTTTAAAGGTATATGCTAGCCTACGCAGCCGCCTTCTTAGGAGGATTCCTAATCGCCCTTTCAATATATGGACTGTATTACGTGCGAACTACCAGCTGATTGCATTACGCCTGAAATCCCCACTCCGCGTAAAAAATACACCTGCCTTTATTGTGGCAGTGCATTTTTCGAAGGATCCTTCGTTGGTCATTGGTGCTCCGCGGATCCTAAAGCGCATCGGACTTTAGCAGACGCGCTAGTAAGCTGAGGAACGAAGCTTAGCTATGCAGAGGACTCTCGGGCTCATACTTAACCACGTCAAATACCCACCTGCCATCCTTTTCACCATGACTCATAACATGGGTAACGTCCTGCCCTTCGATGGCGTACCTTATTCTATCGGGCGCCCAAAGGGTGTATGTTCTTTTTTTATTCTTTAAGACCAAACGCAGGCGGTCGATGTCTTCAAAGACTACGTAATTCTTTATCTCGTAAATCTCCCCCACCACCAAATCGCGCCAGTGCGTTTGTATGAACTTTAACTCGTTAAATTTATCCTCGTCCATTATACCTATGGAATATTCTCAAATGCGTTGCCAGGGTCTGCGCGCTTTTAAAGCGCTTACAGCACCACCTACAAGGCAGGCGAATTCCTTGTGCATACTCCGCGATGGCGCGGCAAATGACATCGTAGTCGTTGCCAATTATTACCTTATAGCCGTTTTCTTTGTACCTCTGTAAGAGTAGTCGTTGATCCTCAGATAATACCCCGTTGCCTTTCGGGGCCTTCAGCTCTATACAGAATCCATGGTATCGCACGTGTGCATTCAAGATGAGCAGGTCGTGTTGACCGCGTTGGTAGCCCTTCTGCCAGCACTTTATGCGTTTGCCGTCCGAATCCTGCAGTTCGCCTAGACCAGGGGTCACGAGCATTTGGGGGTAAAACCTGCGGATGTAGTCCACTACCTTTTTATGCAGGTCGAATTCATTTTCAATCTTAAATACCAACTTGTTTGGACCGTCGAAGCGCTTTTCTATTGCATATCGACCGTCCTTCCTTAGTGCGGGTAGGACCTCTTCGAATACCCAATCCTGGAACTTTACGGCCTTTGGCATCTTCGAACTACATATCAGCTGATACAACCCAGGTTCGGAAATGAACACGGAATGTGGATGCATAGTAGAAGGGGCACGATTCGTTACCCTTAACTCACTCAGCCTTTTCTGGTACTTCTCAGACACGTGGTCACTAATAGCCTTTTTGGTGTTCTCGTAATCTAACGCAGCAGCCACCTCCTTCGCTTTGAAGTACAAAGTTTCGCCTTGCACTATGCATTGCAGTTTGGTGTCGTTGTTTTCAAATACGCGAAGCATATTATACGTAAGGAATATTTTAATAGGCGACGCTCTTTAGCTGATTCATTTCCACGCTCAGTTGCGCGTCAGACACGACGAAGACGTAGCAGTTTATTTTGTCGCCGTCGGCCGCACTGGCGTTCTTGGTGCGCTTGATCTCCAATGTTATGCCATCCTGCGTATTTACTAGACGTAAACCCTGACCATGTAGGTCTTCGTCGTTAATGGTGCGCATATCGATCCATAACGCATATTTATCATTAAAGAATTTCTCAGGGCTAATTTGGTCGCCAAACTTACGCTTTGCCTCTCTGTATACGTCTGCGGTCTTTATCCCCTGGGAGTAGACCTTGTTTGGAACGCCGTTTATGTTCACGCCGACGCTAGTAATGTTGGGGTTGTGAAAGGCTTCGGAGTCGCGCTTGCCGGCCTCGTAGGGCTTAGCAAACACCAACATTAACCCCGTGAGACTTCTTCGGGGGAGGTTAATGCTTTGATTGATAACCTCGTCCGTCTTATCCAAGAAGCTGAACGTCTTATACATCACTACGTGGTCGTAAAGGAATGCCTTTCCGGCGCTATATTCCATGCCAGCGCTACGGGCCAGCTCTTCGCTGTACACGGTCTCATACTGCAGCTCTAAGTTGGTGATAGAATAAGGATCAACAGCCCCGCTAATTGCGCTGTCCATTCCTCCTATGACGTTCGTAGTGTCCGCCAAGGTTACTTCAAACTGTAACTCGGATAACTGTCTGGGGTAGTACGCACCACGGTTCGTAATCACTTCGAAATCCAAAGGGATAACGTACTTGCTACCATAGGCGGTCTTTACCCTCGTCGCGTCTGCTACTGCGGTTGCTCCACTGGAGTCCGTAGGCGCGGGGTTAGTATCGCTGCGAAGCTTACGAAGAATAACGCTTCCAATTCCCTGCTCTATCTTTTGTGCACGGTCAAAGGCTGTTAGCCACAGATCCTTATACGTGGTGTACAAATCGTACCTATTCAAATCCAAGAAGGATTCCCCTGCGAACTTGATTCTCATCTTAGAAACGAGGTTCCTACCCACGTTATTGACGGTATAGCGCTTGTCCTTGGTGCTTGGTCGTATTGCTAGGTCAAACCTTAAAGCCAAGGTACCAGGAACCAATACTAAGTTATCCGTTAGGCGGGGTACGCCTACGTACAGCGTCTCCCCTGGTTTTGCGCTGGATGGCGTGAATGTGACCCGGTGAAAGGTGCGTTCCGCTTTCAGCCCGCCAACCTGCTTAGGTAATACGTTGGGATTTAACTTTGAGCTTATCATATATAATGGAAGTAGAAGGAACGGATTTTGACCCCCTTACCGAAGAAGGCCAAGTAGACATTAACGACGACGAATTTGACGCATGGACTCAAGGTGCGGAAACCGATCCCCTAGTTTACGACGCATCCTTAGAAAACAAGTATGGTAGTAGATGGAAAAGCGCTAAGGCCGCCTTAAAACGCATGTGGGAATCAAGGAACCGCGGCAGCCCCGTCCCAGAGTATATGGAACTTCAAAACTTGGAGCAGCCGGAGGCAGGCACGCGGGAATCCGTAGGGTGGTCAATGGAAGAACTAAGGATGCGTTATTCCCACCTTGATGCCGACAACGTAAGGCTCACAGAACGCGGAAACAAAGTCCTCATAAGCGTTCAAGACCTGAGATTTCCTGACAAAGACCGCTGGACGAAACCACAACCCCTCTTTGATGAGAATGGCGACGTTAGGGGTGACGTCTCAAGATTAAAAGGCTTTCAGCAGGCTACTAGGAGCATGTTAGAAAGGTTGGCAACCCTGAACGAAAAGGTCGCGCTAGAAAAACGCGTCGAGGAACTGCAAGAAACGTTAAAAGAAAGGGAGGAAGAATACGCAAAGCAAACTCAGCTAATTGTCGATGCTGAAAAGAAGTTCGGCAACGAAAGAATGGTAGAAATGAGGAACCAGTTGGATAAAGCCCTGCGTGAAAGAGATAAAGTACAAAGGGACTTAGAAGAAGCTCAAAGCTCTGGCACCTCAACGAAAGCGCTGCGGGAAACGCTGGAAGAAAGGGAGGAAGAATACATGAAGCAAAACCAGCGGCTCGCCGACGCACACAAAAGGGAGGTCGAATTCAAAGATCAAGAAATAAGGGAGCTGGTAGAACAAAGAACCAAAATTCGTCGCGAAAGAAACCAAGCCCAAAGGGCTCTTAACCTTGCCCTGCAGGAGTTGGACTTAACAAGAGACGACGCTAAGGACCTACAAACTACCATAGCTGGCTCTTTGGTGGAAAGGCGGCGGTTGGTTGCCGAAATTAACACCATGGAAGAGCAACTTCGGCAAAGAGATCAGGCCATCGAAGACCTGGAGGGACAAATAGAGCGGCAGCAGGAAGTAATCGAGGACCAAACTCGTCCCGAAGAGGAAAGGGAGACAGCCCAAAACGAAGTAGAAACACTTGAAATACGCCTTGCGGAATTACAGGCGGAAAAGGAGAAGCTGGAAAAGGAGCTGGGGCTTACCACCAAGGAAAAGGTAAAAAGAGCTCTTTTGAAGTATGGCGTTCCACTGGCATTTGCGGTCGCTATTAGCACCGTAGTAGGAGTTATCCTTAACGCGCTTAAGGCTACGGGCGCGGGCGTAAAGAAATTAGGCAGTGGGCTGACGGACTTGGGAAAAAAGATGGCAGCCGGTCTTCCTGGGCTGCTGGGTTCGGTTGTTTCCTTGGCACTTAGGGCCGGCGGCGAACTGTTGAAGTTCGTGGGGAATAACATTTGGATCTTGGTAGTAGCTATTGGGGTGGTCCTCCTGAAGAAGATGCGGGGTTGATCTTATCCTTGTATATTATGTCGGGCTTATCGTCGTCGGGCGTCCGAGTCGTCCTCGACTGGGGATAAGTAAAGATAGTATTCGCGCCGCCTTGATAATGCGGAACTAGCGGCAGCACGCTCATGGTGCTAATGGGCTTATGATTCCAAATAGCATCCGGCAAGCCACGATTTTGCGTTATGGCATTAAATACGACAAAGCCTTTACTCTTGGGATTACCTGGGAAGGCATCGCTGGGGCGAACTTGAAGCTTTGCATATTGACAATTAACTATCATGTGAAAAGTTACCGGCTGTTGGTTTTCCCTGCTAGTAAGCACACCTTCAAACGTAAAGCGTGACGGGTGCCTCTTATTTATTTTTTTCCTACATGGCAATAATGGGGTGTTGGTCTCATCTACGATCCTAAGCCCAAGATTACAGCTATTCCATAGGTTAACGTTAATGGTGCAGATAACCAATCCCAAGCCCCCAACCTTTACCCACAACCCGGTATCGTGCCACTTATCCCCCTGGTAGTACTCCTCCCTTAAGTAATAAAAAGACCAATCTTCCTTCGCGTGTGGGTTCATATATTTCAGGGAATAAATTCCCTTCTAAAGACTAAGCGCCGTAAGAGTGCTAATGGTTGCGTGGTTATAAACCGTATCTCTCTGATTTTCTATACTATTTATGCAAACGCTCCCGGTGTCATCTACGCGCATTTGCAGCTTTACCTTCCCGTGGCAATCGGCGACCATGTGGAAAGTCCAAACGGAAGTGATTCTCGGAGCTGCCGGGATTGGGCTCAACGGAGAAATGCGTAGGCTCCCTGTTGTTTGTCTTTGCGCGCATAGGCTGCAGTATGCCGTTGTCATCCAGGAACCTAAAGCCCACGCTGGCATGGCTGCTCGTACCAATGCAAATACTACAAAGGATTAACTTCTTCCCTGAGTAGTTCAAGTCTACAGACATCCCCGTGACATCAACCCAAGATGCCTGGGTGTATTTTTTCTCGCCTGTGTAAGTCGTATAAACACAATCTACTCCAGCTACGTAGGGGTTGTTCATCGCCATATATAATAACTCAGACCAATGCTCGCAGCTGCTAAGCCGGCTTTTAATAAGTCATGTCCATATTCCTCACGTATCGCAGGCAGGACCTTCTTCGATGGTTTCTTAACTGCGGGCAGCTTCGCTTCGTGTGACTTTTTTGGCTTCTCTACGAAGTAAGGAATGCCCTTGGTCATGTCAGAGTTCACGTCATTCACCCCAAACTTCATATCCTTAGTAGCTCGTTGAAGTTTGTTATTGTATCCTACTACGGAACCAGTATTTATAGATAAATTACTAGGCATTAACCAACAACCCGGTGCTACTGCATAGTCCAACCTCGTCTTAGAATTTTGTATAGCTAGTTGGTAACGCTGTACGCCCTTGCTAATGTCGCCCTCCAAGATCGAACTTTCGAATAAGATCAAGGCTTCGGCTCGCGTCTCTTCTGCGGCGCCCGTATTCCCAATTATACTTGATCGGGCGTTTACCTGAGCTCCAAGGATAGAATACACGTAAGCTTCTATGCTGCGATTCAAACGAGCAAGACCAGCTCTAGTTAATCCTTTACCTTCTGGAGGTATGAAATTAAAATATTGCTTTGCTTGCTCGTCGTTGGTAATTTTGATAATCAGTGGATTAGCCCCGGCATACTTACCGCCCTCGTCTTTGAACAGAGGTCCGTCTCTAACTTCCTTAGTGGTCTTAGCATTTGGTTCGAAGAAGGTGCTGCTGTCGTAGGTTTCTTTGTGATACCCAGTGTCCCACTGCAACCGCAGCGTATGCACTACCTTATCGCTTAGCTCGTGCCCACCAATCCCCCAATAAGCCCAAACGTGTCCTTAGACCATTGTTAGCGCCCTTAGTGCATCGGAAATCCTTCCCTACGACACCAAACTCCTTACAAAGTCTATCATAAGCCGGCACGCTGTATTTGTTATCTCTTGGATAGAACGCAGCATCTCCCGGCAATGCAGTAACACCCATCTCATGTAGTATTCGCCTCACCGTAAAGTGAAAGTGAGACATAAATATCGAATTCTTCATCAAGTTTGCGCTTACCCCACAACCGCTGGTGGCACACCAAACCGCAAAGTTCAACTGCTGCGGCCAATAACGCATGTTAGGAGCGCTTAACCATTCGTGGGCTTCTTTCGCCGTGGTATGAATAATGGGCACGTTTTCGAAGATATCTCGCACCTTTAACGTAAAGGAATGCTTGTTAGAGATCCGCATGTTCAGCGTTAGGTCCAAGCTTGGGTGTTTATCAAATGAAACTGCGGGTATCGGATAAGTACTGGTACCCAGCAATAATTCCTTTGACCAACCTTGCACGGGTTTAGGCTTAGGATGCTTCAGCTGAGGCGTAGGTTTCAAATCCTCATTGCTGTACATCCTGGAGCCGTTAAAGTAAATCCCATCGGGTCTTCTTTCGAACTTACTAGGGTCTGCATGCGGAAACATCTTCCTGAAGGCCCTCCAATTCCAGTAATCCCTGTTGTCGTGATGTGGCTGCTCCTCAATATCATTCCCAAAAGCGTCGTACATTAGTATATATAATGGATGTTATACCTTCAGCACCTAAGTTGTACCCAGATGTTCCCTATGCTACACCTAACGAACTAAACGCGGAGAATTTCAGGCTTAATAAAGCAAACTTAATTCTGGCTTACTTGGAAGGGCAGACAAAACACTACGAAAAAGTCCGAAAAAAATACGTCAGAGCCCGGAGTACGCTACATAAGATTTCGATAACTTCAGGATCCATATCTGTTGTGTTAACGGGCTCCGGCGTTGCTACTTCGCTTACTGGGCCGGGAGTAGTCGTTGGAGTTCCTTTGGCCGGCGTTGGGGCAGCCTGTGGTATTATTTCAGCCGTTGCTACGGGCATTATGAAACAGTTGTCAAGCAAAATATCCAAGCATGACACGACAATAGCTCTGTCAAGGGCTAAAGTAAATACTATTACCGATCTTGTCTCAAAGGCTTTGCGTGACAGAAAGATAGACGACGTAGAATTCTCGCTTATTCTGGCCGAAGAAGACAAATACGAAAAACTAAAGACGGACATAAGTAATAAAAAAACAGTCGTAAAAGATCTTTCCGAGGAATCTCGCAAAAAGATCTACCAGGAGGCAAAAGAAGAGCTTCAAAGAAAGCTTGCTCAGTAAATATCGTGACAGGGTTCTATTTACATATCGAACGCCGGCTGTCTGGTTCATATGCAAATTAAATATAATAATTTTCACATACATAAGCGTCCAGATGTGTCTGGCGTTCGCTTGTGATCGTGGACTTTGGAGCTGGGGAGGCCCAGAGTCCCGAGTTCGAGCCTCGCTGTAGACGCATTTGGACCGGTTGCTGTGAGTGAAAAAAAAAAGCCTCCCCCACTCACAGCAACCGTGGGGGGAGGGGTGGAAAAGATAGAAAGTGCGATTCAACCCCGCGATGGGGGGTTTCGCGATTGGAAAAGTCAGGGGGTGTCTCGGGACGCTGTCCGGAGTTCACCCTCTGGTGGGTCGTAAGAAAGATATATGTGTATGTACTAGAGGGCCTCTGGCGCGGGATGAAATAAGCCCCGTAGGCCCAAAATGCAAAAAACCCCACTGGGGATAGCTTGGTGTTCTGCGCGATGCATTCCCCAGTGGGGTTTCTGGCAAAATAAACGCTAGTTTGGCATTCTTATTTTCTCGGAATCCATCCTAACAGGGGGTGGTTGGGGTCTATTTTGTAAAATATTTCGTAAATTACGTCAGGGTAATAAGGAATATCCTTATCCAGCCGACAAAACATCCACTCGGCTCTGCTCATATCAGAAACCTCGGGAATAGACTTACCGGTAATTTCAGACAAAAGATAGGGAATAGCTTTGTAATATTTCCCTAGTTTTAATTTTTTCAGCGTTTTCCGTAGACTTTGCGGGGTTGGCTCTTCTAAATGGTCTATGATTTTCTTCTTTACTTTGTTGTCTAAATATACCGGTCGATAACCTTGGATGTGACTCATCCAGTCCCTAAAGTATTTTATTCTCTTATAAGGTGTTTTCTTACGACCTCCATTGGCGTAATACTGCTCTCTGGTAGCATTTGGTACGGCATTGCGAATATTTTTACCACACTCGTAACACTGTGCTGACGTGTCGTCTTCTATTTGCATTTTCTTACCACAACACCAGAAATCCCGAGGCTTGGGTATGTTAACTTTGGATCTTAGGCAAATTATACAGAAGTCATTGGTGAACTTTTTACATTCATGCATATATAAGACAAATATTCCCAACTTTCGCGCAACATATAACAGAACACGGGTAATTCCCGCGGGGGACGCTAGTGCGTAAACACGGGTAATTCCCGGGCGATTCCGAATGGTGACCGCGAGTCCCCCTTACTGCTGCTCATCTGCTGGACAGACAGAGCCGTCCGCGTGGGCTTTTCCAAACTGCAAGCAAAAGGCTGTAAATCTGTTCTGGGCGCTTGCGTAGGATCGTCGGGTGCTCGGAGCTAATCCCTCTTTCATCAGCTCTCGGCAACGGGCTTCTAGAGCTGAGATGTGAGGTCCTCCAACACGTGACCCGGGATCTGAGTGGGCACGGGCCTGGCCCATGGGGCTAACTTCCGAAAGTCCTGCGAACGGAAGCGGGAAAGTGCGTCAGCAATTGGGTTCTGTACACCGGGGACATGAACAGCAGAGAAGGTAAAGCTGAACTGCGCTGCTGCCAGCAGAAGACTACGAAGTAGATGCATTATGCACGGGACTTTAGACGTTCTCGAATTAAGGATAGACACCACCGCCTCATTGTCAGACCTGAACCTGACATGAAGCAGCCGCCAATGTCTTCCCCAAACGTGTGCCGCAACAGCAATGGGGAAAAGCTCTTTGTATGCAATTGAGAGGGGCTTCTGGGTGGCAAACCAAATGCCATTGAACCACTCTTCCTTGAAAAAGGCGCCGTATCCCAGTGAGCCAGCGGCGTCGGACGTAACTTCGATTTGCGCCGGTGTCGTCATACCAGGATGCAGCCAAAAGCCAACACCGTTCCACGTTTCCAGGAACTGACGCCACCACTGGACATCCAGATGAAACTCGGCGTTTAAACGAATCGGGTGGTTAGCATTCCTGAAGCAGCAAAGTAGATTTATCATGCGCCTGATAAACGTTCTCCCTGGCCAAACCACCTTAGCTGCATGGTGGAGGAGGCCAATAAGAGATTCGAGTTCGGTCTTACGACACCATTGGCGGTTTGCCCAAGAGTTAACTAATGCACGCACTTTGCCCAATTTATGTTCTGGGAGACGCGCAATTTGCCTAATGGAGTCCAGTTCGATGCCCAGGACAACTAGGGTCGTCGCCGGGCCTTCACATTTTTCAGGGTGAAGAGGGATTCCAAGACTTGCGCAAACACTGATAGCCGTGCCGAGATTGCGGCCGCAAACTCCGGAACCTGGAGGACCCGCGGTAATGAAGTCATCCAGGTAATGAAGCAAATGTGACACCTGATAGTTGTTGGTCAAGATCCATTCCACCACCGCCGCAATTGAATCAAAGATGCAAGGGGCAGAGCGTAGCCCAAACGGGAGAGCTAAATCGACGTAAAACATGCCGCGCCACTTCATACCGAGAAGATAACGGTCCGATGGGTGAACCGCAACGTTACGGTAAGCCGACTGCACGTCAAACTTAGCCATCATCGCCCCCACGCCCAATCTACTAACCATTCTGATAATGTCGTCCACTTTGATGTATTGCAATGAAAATTGGTCCGCATTAATTCCATCGTTAACGCTGGAGCCCTCGGGTGACGATAAGTCCACGATCAAACGCCATTTACCTGGCTGCCCGCTCTTGGGGATGACCCCGAAACTACTGATGTGCAAATCTGGTAGGGGGGAGTGGGAAAAAGGGCCCGACACCCTGCCTAATGCCACTTCGTTGGCCAAGTACTCGTCGATAACGACTGGGTGCTCCTCGGCTGATTTTTTATTTCGCCTTGCAGATCGCAGCTGTGGCACATTGCTGAAGCCTAGGCGAAACCCCTCCTGAATACCGTTTAGAATATAAGAAACTCGGTCTTGGTCAGGGTGGTGTCTTAATTCCATAGCGAACCTTTCAACCCTGAGCGGGGTGACACTGGAAACTGGAGGGAGCGCGACGGCGGCTGAAACGAAATTAATTAGGGGTAAGCTGGAAGCGGGGCAATACTCGAACAGCTATAACAAACGGACCACGAGGGGGGAGGGGGGGTTGGGGAGGCGGCTCAATTCAATGGACGCAGCACACAACACAGTCAACTGTAACACCAGAACCCTCGACATTGATATCAGCTTATTGAAGGGGTCTAACCTGGCTAACTACTGGTAAATAGATAAATCAATATATAACTAAATAATAATAGGAGAACTTTAATCGGCCAGCCCAACAGTACCAACCCAAATAAACAAACGAGGGGTGGTATGGCAGCAGTTAATTGCAGCGTCAAACTGTTTTTCGTTACGTGTTTCGTTACGCTGCGAAAACCGTAGGTATAACGGGTTAACTCTGTCTTGAAGTGGGACAGACGACGCCGGGGGGTAACTTGCAATCGAGCTAAGAACGGAAAGCAGCAACAGCGGGAACGATATAACGACAGCGAGTGGCGAGACTCGCGGCAAACGGTAACGACAATATACGAAGGGGAGGCAGCTTCGCTCCCACTTCGACGGCACAACAGCAGAGTCAACGTCTACGCTCTCTCGCACGAGACAGCACAGGCGACGCGGAACGTTCCCTCAGCTTAAGCGACGAGGATTGCGACTCAGGGCACTGTGGCTCCCGGTGCGAGCCCGAGCACTTAGCACAACAGTGAGCGTACCGACAGGGAGAATAAGGGGAGGTGCAGCGACCACGGTTCCACGACATACATACCGTTGTAGATGAGGGCCTTGCAGTAGAGCCAGCCGTGTGAAAATTATAAAGTTGCACACGTTTAGCTGAGACCAATCAGTTAGTTGTAACGCGGCTGCATATTCGCGGAAAGCCTGATCGTAGCCCATCCAAGCTCGTCCATTGAACAAACGGTAGGTGCGAAGGATCAACAACTTGTACTGAAGCAAATCCCTCCAGCGAAGCGGGTTAAAGGCTGTGACCACGAGTGTGTAGACAGAAAAAGCTTCTGACCAACTAACAATGTCGTCAAACCGACGCTTTGGCTTTTTAGGCTGGCTAGTGAGTACTAGCCTACCATCTAGCATGAGCTGGGGCTCGTCAGAATCCGAGCTAGGGACCAAATTAGCTGGTACGAGGTCGTTCAAATCAATAAACCTCCCTGTGACGATCTGAGCCACCAGTTTTGAAGGTATTGGGGAATATCCCGGACCCACAACAAACGGTTGGTGCAAAATAACAGGCAGTGGGCTCTGGGAACCCGTGGAAGCGGGGACTGAACTCGTTGCACCGAGACTACTGGTAGTTGAAGTTAAAGTTGATGTACGCGAGGCGGCAGGAAAAGAGAAAGTGTTCAAAAAGGACGGGGCAACCATTGAGGACCTACCTCCAAGAGTTCCGGGCTGATTTAGTAGAATCCCCGCTCCTGTCTGCAATAATTGGCTGGTCCTTTGGGCAAGGGAAGAGGGCGGCAACCCAACATTATTATTCGCCTGACTCGAAGCTCTGCTGGCCATTGAACGGTCGACTGCTCGCTGGATGGCTTCAACAACCTGTGAACAAAGCTCTACAGGTACCTGGGAGACCGTCACCACAGTCGGCGAAGAGCTAGTAGACTCTCCCGATGATGCAGCCTCGTTATTCATGTTGTATGACGGTGTAAACACCCCAAAACAGGCAAAAAGTGATGATAATAAACATTTTTTGCTGCACGCTCACAGCCAAAGCTACCAAGACTGCTGGCAAAGCTGCCACTAAGTCCTTAGCAAAAAACGCGCCCCCCCCCCCACCCCCACCGCATATTATTTGGGTGGGTAGCCGCTGGCCGCTACGACTCGGTTTTAACTTGCCTGAATTTCATTCATGCTCATTAAAAAAGCTTTACAAAAAGTTTCGCGAAGCCAAAAATAGGCGACAATTCTTGATTGGTTAAAAAAACAACCGGAAGTAAAATGGAAGACTCACGGGATGTGGGGTTGGGAAGCATGTGGTAACGAACCAAAAACACTTGGAGAGGGAGGCAGAGGACTTGTTTTGCATCCCTTTTCTCGTGTTCAGGCCCGCTCGGATGCAAGCATAACTGACGGCACATAAGTTTTCGCTAAAAAGGCCCAAAAAACCCTCCTTATAGAGAATTTATTATCAAAAATCCTTTAAATTATTGAAGATTAGATGTAAGTACGAGGTTCTGTATACTTTTTTT
The DNA here is from genome assembly GCF_029948245.1 of Actinia tenebrosa. NCBI lineage: Eukaryota > Metazoa > Cnidaria > Anthozoa > Actiniaria > Actiniidae > Actinia > Actinia tenebrosa. The sequence goes on along the minus strand of NW_028292586.1, from coordinate 9,819,653 downwards.
GTTTTCGAAGTCAAAATATCTGGATAAATTCGTGGCTTTCTCTCTTCAAAGTTTGAATTTTCCACAGGAAGCCCGTGAAGTTGCCTACCTTGTTAGTATATTGTATAGTAGAAAAACAAAATTGTTACCAAGGGGGGTAGGTGAGATGACAAAAAATCGATAGCGTGCGCGAATAAAAAGACAAAGACAAGACACCATTTAGTATTTCCTTCATTTATTAGAGTGGTTAGCCTGTGGTGAAATAAAGCCTCGAAAATTTACACGATAAATGAGAAATAGCACTTCTTTCGCTCTGTGTGGTTATTTTTTGAATTTAGCCCGTTTTAAGGATTTTTTTTCTCAAAGAAGTGCTATTTCTTAATGATCGGGTAAAATTGCATCTCAATCTGCGCATGAGCAGAACATTTCCCTAGCAACCAACCGTGCGAAGTCTGGTCAATAGGTAATAAAAGGCACGTACACGTATACAGAAATCCTTGAAAGCAAATCGAGTATAAGTAAAGGAGGTTTCAATCACCTTTTTCTCTGGGATGCATATTTCTCGTGCCTTGGTAACTATTCTACAAATATTATTTCAACCAACTGACTTTCTGAGGATGGAGATTGGGGAATACGTACCTGGAACGAAATGGCGTACTCGGAGAAGAAATTAAAGAAAAACACTCCCACGTGTAAGTCTTATATGAGTTAATACTAACCAAAAGAAAGGTTTATAATAAGCTTAAGTTAAACCCAAAAGACGCAATTTATAGCCTAATACTCACCAAATTCTTTTAATTTGTATTTAAAAAGTTTAAAGTTGTCTTCAGACGCATACGTACTTCGAAAATGACGTTCAAGAATTAAATGCAGTCAAAAGTTTCACGAGCGATTCTTCTAGATCACGACTTTATCTTTTAATTATTAAAGGGACGTATGAAAATTCATAGAAATATCCCCATCGTATTGATTTTATAATCTTTACTCAAAGACACCAATGTTTTTATTATTATTTTTATTGTGTAGCGTATCCTTAATACCACTGTCTTCATTGGCTGTGAGCTAATCGTTAGAGTACGAGCCCACAAACATTGTTATATACAAACTGTTTCATTTTTCTCATAAGCTCTGATTGGGCAACTCTCAGAGGGCAAAAAAAGGTGATTGCAAGGGAATGATTGACACAAAATTTAGGGAAATAATCAACCTGTTGTATAATGAATTAACATTGTACACATTGTGCGCATGGATTGAAAGTTTCATAAATCCTTATTACTAACTCTTACTCACATGCTTTTAATTCAAAGAGCGTCAAAAAAGTCATATATGATGGCCATGAATTTGTTTTCTGCATTTCTTTGATGTTTTTGATTTAAAAAAAATTTTTTTTTGAAGTGATACTTTAAACCCTTAGTTACTCTTTAGTGCAGATATTTCCCTTGAATTCTGATTGCTACTTCATTTCCCAACTGGTCAAAATTTGTGTAATTAATGAAGCCTGGGATGACGTCACAGTCAGTAACATAATGGTAGCATATTAACCTTCATACCTTAAAGAGCAAACATTCAATTATCGTAGACTAGTTAACAGAAAAACAAAAGGTCAAATTCAGCCTTCCAAGCTCATGCATAATGAGCAAACTGTGACTGTTGAGAAGGATATTGCAGAGGAATTTAATACATTTTTTTAATCAATGTTGGACCTGAATTGGAAAAATCTATTCCACAGTGTAATGATGAAAATACTACCCACTTTATCAAATCTACACCATTAGGAAGTGCTGTCTTATCACCTTTAACTCTAGATGATGTACTAATCCAATAGCAGTTATATACATCTATAGCTACATTATCATCATTTACTAAAATATTGAAAGAATAATATTTGAACAAATTATCAGTCATCTTGACAAAAACAATAATTTAGTTTTTGATTATCAGTTTGGATTATGGAAAAACCATTCTACAGAACATGCTATATATATTAGAAAGCCTTGATACACATATGATGAAGCAAAGCTGTTGACGACAAAAAAATCACTTGTAGTATATTTCTAGACTTTTACAAAAGCCTTTGATACAGTAAATCATGGCATTTTGGTACGAAAATTGTATGCTTATGGAATTAGAGGGCTGACACTTGATATAAATCTCATCTAACTAAAGTCAATACTACTCTGATGCATAATAAATGTTTAAGAGGTTTTTTTTTTTTGCAAGTAAATGTTGTTGTGCAAAAGTATTTTGAATTTCAATAATCTGCTGAAATTCAAAAGGGTTGTTTTGTATATCAAATTATTCATAATAAATTAGAAGTACATCCCAAAGGTCTTCTGGCCAGTTCTAAAACTAATCTCGCTGTGCATTCCTACAATACTAGACATGCTTCAAAAAGCAATTATTACACACCACCAATATGCTGTTATGGTCAGTTTACGGATACGGTGCTGAAATTATGGGAAGAAATTCCTTTAATTATTAAAAATATCAATTCATTTAAAGTTTTCGAAAGTTCATTAAAATCACATCTTTTGAGTACCCAATTATATATATAACTAAATTTTCAAAATACATATGTACATACTATAGCTATGTAGAATTAATACTGAAAGTATTGTATCAGGTGTTTGTATCAATATGGCAAATGAAAGTAGCCACCATGCTGGCAGGTAATCAAACATTATTACTTTTAAGCATCCCCTCTGTCATTTAGAGTTAATAATTCTAACTCAATGATTCATTTAAGGCACATGCACTACTTCGTGATGCTGTACTGGATGACTCTCATAAGATGTATAATAACTGAGTCAGATTACTACCTGTACCTATACCACAAACAAAATTTAATTGAAACCTCTCGCTTAATTGCAATCCACAGTGTCCAGCAACAAATACTGGAGGCATTTCAAAGAAAAAAGGTAGAGGACCTATCAATCATGATCAAGAAATAAGTTTGAAAAATGGACATCTACATAATATGGTATACGTCATGAAAGAAATATTGCCAGAGAATTCAGGTAAGAAAAAACTCACATTTTTATAGTTAAAAGACCCATCAGACAAATTTAAAAAAGAAAATAATGTGATTGAGGAATTTCTATATTCATTTACTGGTCACAGAAGAGTCCCTAGGCTTACAGAGAGTGATGGTCGTAAAATTTGTTTTTTTTTTGCAAAAAATATAGTGACTATTTAGTATAAATATTTTTAATGATCATATTTTTTTGGATTATTATTTGTTTCAATTTTTCTTTGACATTCTCTTAATTATAAAGTGCCCTTCACCCCTAAGACTCACAATACCTTTAGTACTCATTCTACATGAAGTAAAAAGTCGAATGGTAACATATTTCTTATAGAGGCTGGAAAGTGTTTGTGCCTTCACATTATGAACTAAAATAAATTATTATGGCTATAATATAACAGCAAGTAAACCTCGCTGGAAAGCCAAAGGTCTTTTCGAACCACCGATAATTACACTTTCGATCCACCTATATAACTAAAGCATATAACATGTCCTATATGCTGTGTACATAGTTAATGTAAAAGAGTATAGTTTAAAAAGTTGTCTTGAATAAAAGACTACTGTATGATCAAAAAAGAAATCGAAACTATGCGCGTTGTACTATGAATTTGGCTGGGCATGATGACACATAGGTGTCACAGACTTTTTCAAACAAACGCCTTTAACCTGTCTTGAATAGTAGAAAATTGTTTTAAATTCTTGTTTATCGTATCTAATAACTGTGTATAAACATGAAGTGGAAATATCATTGGCTAAGTTTAGCGTATGAAATGCTCGTGTGACTGTTCTTGTAATTGAGCAAATCGTTTTGGATTGAAATATTGAATTCAAAACGCCATTCAGTTCTGATTGATTAAGCTTATTTATGTGTTTCACATACTTGAATATTAAAGTTTTTTACTTAAGTTAATCAACATCTAAATCAAAATGAAAACTGTTGACTTCTGAAACTATTTAGTCCATTAGTAAAAACTTATACAAACGGTTCAGTTGAAAGAAACTCCACTTCTTAGCATCCTTCGCAACCGAACAACAAACATTTGTCACAACGTTTTAACTCATTCGCCATGTGTTCCCTTAATGTATTTGCCATTAGTTTAACATAGACATTACTGGAGAAAGTAGCTGTGTTTTTGTGCTCAAGATTTGGGCAAACAAGCAACTATTTTAATCAAATACACAAATCAGATAGAGTGACTCAAGTTTGCCGGTTTCATTAAAGAGTTTCACATGTAACACTCTTGTTGTCACACATATTTTCGTTCACGTCAGCGTATCTAGAATGCGGGTAACGGGTAGCTTAAACGGCAAACGCTGAGAAGTTTAGAGGTCGAGAAAACATAACACTTCAAGTCAAAATATTAGCAATTCATGTTGGTGAATGAAATTTAGGCAAAAAGCTAAAGAACAACTATTGAAGCTACTGTTTAAGTACCGTGTGTAGCTACAACGGTTACCAGTCGTTTCGCACAATTGCCTTTTCGCACGGACCCGTTCGCACAACTATGACCTGTTAGCACAATTCCAAAAGTCGTTTAGCACAACTTTTATATGACTATATGTATGAAATCGAAATTACTTCTCTCATCTTTAGAAGTATATTTCTTTGAAAAACAACTTTTATATTTGATAAAATTAATAATAACATGCGTTTTAAGTGCTTGTTTCGATAGCGTTAGAACGACCTCACTTTGTGCATTTCCCGGTTAAAAGATCGCTCCCTCTTCTTATGTGAACATTCAAATTCTACACTTTATTTTTTGACTTTATTATTTGCACTAAAAAAGTAAGACGAAATGATCTATTGCCTTTCTCTGGAATAAATTTGAGGTCATCATCTGAATGTAAACGCCAAAAACTTAACGATTGAGTGGAACAATCGAGCTCAGTTTACGGTGTTTCATAGGCCGGGGTCTTTTCGCTACCAATAAGTTTTTAGTCTCCGTAGAGTAGTTCGTTGAAAACAATACAGTATCCTTCTTTTTCATCGAAAAATCGAATGTCTAGGACATATTTATTGCTTCTGACTTGCCAAGGTTCGAGCGAGAAAAACCAAAATACCTTTACGCTTTATTAAACAAGCGACGCCCATGTTGTCTTGTTTACGTGTGATCAACAAGCTTCCTAGTCGTTTATAGTCGCTTTCTTTCCTTGGTCGCTTTCTTTACCTAGAATCCATTAGACTTCATTCTTTTCACTAATAAAGTTAAAGGAAAAGATATGGTGCTTTGAGATAAGAGATGTCGTGTGTTGCTGAATCCGACATCTACAAAAAGAATATTTTTTGGCGTTTACATTCAGATGATGACCTAAAATTTATTCCAGATAAAGGACCAAAATACCTTTACGCTTTATTAAACAAGCGACGCCCATGCTGTCTTGTTTTCGTGTAATCAACAAGCTTCCTAGTCGTTTATAGTCGCTTTCTTTCCTAAAGGCAATAGATTATTTCGTCTTAGTTTTTTAGTGCAAATAATAAAGTCTAAAGGATTTCAGGAAAAGAAAGCGTCAGTAAACGAATAGGAAGCTTGTTGATTACACGAATATGGCGTCGCTTGTCGATCGATGTTTCGCGTATAAATTTTTTTTTTCTTCGAACTTTGGCAAGTAAACAATGATAAAAGAATGATAAAGCTACCCAAAACACACATTTCATAGATTAGAGTATGGGGAAATAAAGTCATCCGAGTCATAAATTGGTAGAAACGGACTCGATATGGTAAAGTGAACGCTGTCCTTGGTCGCGTTTAGATCTCCACTTTCACTGATCGTATCGTGAAATGATCGCTCCAAATATGCTTCAAAATCATATACAAATGTCTTTCAAGAGACTCTGTTTTTTTTAACAAGTCTCATCGAAGTTTCGTTTTGATAATTTCCAATGGTAGCGAAAGGACTTCATGATGGTAGCGAAAGGACTTCATAATGGTAGCGAAAGGACTTCATGATGGTAGCGGACTCTGTTTGGTAGCGAACCGATGGTAGCGAAAGTACGCGGTAGCTAGTTAGTTGTCGATTTCATTGTTGACTAGTCGTAAAACTCTTATTTTTACACTTGTAACAGTTCGTTAGCCTAACTCTCTTTCATCTTGAGATTCTCATTAACACTTTGGAGAAAATAGATATATGCTTGAGCTTTCGACAAGCAAATAAATAAACAAAAACTTTAATGACGATTAAATTGGAATCAAGGAAAGATTACACTTTGGCACACTGGAAGCAATGGTGCTGTTCGTTTCGTGCAATTTTCGATCAACTCGGATGCTAATAAAGTCTTGAAACAGAATTATTGGGGATAAAAACCCATCTACAGGAACAGACTTCACGACTTCTTAGTGACCATATACTGTATTTTAAAGTTGTGCTAAACGACTATTGGAATTCAGCGAACAGGTCATGGTTGTGCGAACGAGTTCATGCGAAAAGGCAATTGTGCGAAACGACTGGTTACCGCTACAACAAGGGGTCGTGTTTGGAGGTGTCCAATAGCTTGATACCCACAGGTGGTCCGAACATCACAAGCGTAACATTCCTTGGGGTGTTTGTTTACTGACCAATCGGTCAAGAAGAAAACTGCTTTGTTAACTTTCAACCATCTTGCCGATGTAGTCTAACTTTGCCTTATTTCTGGGACACGACAGTGACACCTTATGTAATCTTAGGCCAGTTAAGTTTTCCTAGTGGAAACACGGTCATAAACCAGCGACTCAGTTTAATCATTATTATTAAATCACCCTACATCGGACGTATGGAGTGTAGCTGTGAGGCATTCCCGATAAAAAGACACACAAAACAAATAGACACCATGAGGTTTTCTTGTTTTCATTATTATTATTGTTTTATGTTATTGTAATGCTTATATTTTCATGGTTATTTATCATATGGTTATTTATCATAATTATGAATTATTGATTTATATATTTTGCCCGTTACCTGTTACCCTTTACCCTTTACCCTTTACCAGTTACCTGCTACCCTTTACCCGCTACCCGTTACCTGCGTTTTAGACACGCCGTCGTTCGCGTCTTAAGTTTGTAACTCCTTCGCGATGTTTCCCCTACTTTATTTGCAGTGAGTTTCATTATTTAACCCTTTGACATTGGGCATTTTTTGAGGTTTTATAAAATAGTGTTTTTCTGGATCTAAACGTTCTGCAAGCCCTAGAAAAACCATATTTGGAGTTTGGATTGACAAGGTCATTGTTTTATGCAAAAGAGGTACAGAGTTCACCAGTGGTGTGATATTCCAGCAAGGAAATGTTTCTTCTATGAAGCATCGGCAGCTTGATTTGGAGGTATTTTGAAAACTGTTAATTCTGAGCCATTTTATCCATATATAATTATATGGAGTGCTGGAAGGGAATCCCGAGAGCACATTAAAGTCAAAAGTTTGTACATTACGTTTGAGAAATTTTGGCAGAATTATCCTGTGAGCTTTTAAATAGATTTTTCCCGAATATGTGGTTAATGGAGAGAATGCTGTGAGGCTGATTATTTATTTTGTAAGTAGGACCAAGTGGCTCAACACTTTCTTTCCAAATTTCTGGAATTTAATTCCATAATGCATTGGTATAGATTATAGCATCAATATTTTACTCATTGGCTTGCATAAAGGTTTATTATATAACTAGGCAAAACAAATACACTCAATGCCTCCTGTGACATCACAGTCATTAACATATTGAAAGTATAAATCTTCATACTCAAGGTGAGATAACCGGTCATGATGCCCCCATGCATCCATAAGGCCCCCAGCGTATACAATAATGCCCCTAGTCTGTACTACCATGACATCCCCAGTATAAACCATGCCACTCTCCTAGTCTATATAAAGGCTCATAAGAATAGTTTTTTAGAAGCTTAATGATTATTATAGCGCTACAAACTTGTGTAAATCGATCACTTTTGGAGTTGTTTCACGATCATTACGGTGTTAAAAACGATATCTACAAGCTAGCAAACACTGTAGTTAAACGATGTCCTTCTTGAATTTTGTCACTGATAGTTATATAGTTCCAGAACACGATATAGATGTATAGGTCGGAGTTAAAGAACATCATTCAGATGCTTAGGAATCAACCACAATTCTTCTAAATCAACCATAATTCTTCTAAATCAACCATAAAATCAAATGATAAGGAATTCAACCACATTTCTAAGAAAAGTTCATGGAGATTAAATTAAAACTTTTATTTTATTCACGCTGTTGTCATGAAGCACTCTCAACGTGGCCTGAGATCAACATTCAGAATGTCTTTATCAGCACATTAAGTACAATTGTAACATAAAAAACCTTCATACTTAAAGAACATCCTTTCAGTGCATTTGGTGTTCTAGAACATCATTTCACCAAGAATATTGAAACCTTTTTCTTCAAGAAGGATTGTTTTTGAGATGTGCACCTTTGCGTTTCAAACTCTTTTGTTATTTACACAAATTATTATGAGCTCTGAAATTCATCTGCAAATTAATGTTGTTTTTGAGACGTGGTTTGTGTTTCGCATTACCAATTGAAGTTATCAAACAGCCTATTGTTATCAATGCAAACCCGGGAGGTCGGACAACTCCCTGCACAAATGGATAAATTATATAAAGAAATAACTCAAGATCATGTATTCATTTATTATTTATGTATTTATTTATGTATTAACTTATGTATTTACTTACTTATTTATTTAGTTATTTATTTAGTTATTTATTTATTCATTTATTTATTTAATTTAGTTTTTTCTTCAAAATTATTAATCACACAACTTATTTACATAGATCCTTTTCAATTCTATTCACCACAACTTTTTTTTGTAACACAATTAGGTTTACATGGCTCCTTTTTACATTCTATTTCTATTTACAACGTTTACAACAATAAAGCAAGAAACTAAAGGACACAGTAATAGCAAAAAAAAACATGAAGCAAAAACATATATAATATGTTTATAATTATCTATGGTTGGATATGAATTGAATGAAAACAAATATATATGACTGTACTTTTAACGCTATGCTGCTTCCTGCCATTCAGAATTATTTATGCTAATAAATGCTGGGAATATTTAAAAAAAATATAAAACTATCGAAAATTATAAAACTCTCACTCTTAAAAAACTGATAAGATTGTTCAAAAAATAATTCTTATAGTTAAAATCTGTGTTTATTCAGCATTAAGAAAATATATACTTTTGTAGCCATATCAGTTGAATAGTTAGTGCGCTTTGACGTTTTTAGTGAAAATCCGTCGTGAAGGTCCCCTGGTACCTTAAGCTGTCTTTGTTTTGTTTGAGACTACTCATTTTTCCTTTCATATTTTGTTTTTTCCATAAAGCTGGAATTTTGCGTGAATTATTCCAGACCAATTAACCCATGAAATCCTTATCCTGCGGTCCTTTATTTTTGCATTTACTTTTACATTTACTTTGACACCATTACCATCACATAAATCAGAGATATTGTTGATATTCAAGGCGGAGAAATCTTCATAAAAAATGGAGTTCCCCCCTATTTGTACATATTTCTGTTATTCCATGTATTATATTCATTGAATATCGCATTTGGTTCATCACTATTATTTTCTGATATCTCTGACCACGTTATTAATACGCTCTTGTAGAAAGCTGGAACAACCTTTTGGATCCTTTTCCTATCAAAATTATTCTTTATTTGGTGAAATCCTCCTATTGTTTTTAAGATATGTTGATGGATTCGAACAATTTAATTGCCCATTTGATTCGCTTTGTTTAATTTATACAGGACTGGAAATCTGGAAACTTTTAAATCCTCCTAACTTTTATAATCACCGACTAAGGTGCTATATGTTTGATTTTTGTTTTTTACCATTCCAGATGAAATTTCGTGTTGTATTCTCTATTGTTTTAACAAAATCTTCTAAAACATGAAGCACAGAGCAATTTTGGCAGAGCGAGCGTGACTTCAATACTTGGATTTTACTGTAAATAGTGTTAGGTGCATTGTCTTCTATGACGACAGAATACTTCTGGGATTGTCTGAAAGTTAGTGAATTATATCGGTTTGAAATTCTGATCATACTATACTTATCATCATACAAAAATATATGCCCAGTATTTTGATGCCTTCTTCATGAAAATTAATCCATTGAAAATTTTTATTAAAATCCCATGGGGGTCCTCGGTTTCCTCTACCCATCCATCCAGCTTGACTTCTTTGCATTTATTTTTAATGATGAATAGTCATAAAATTATTCTAATATTTCCAAAACTTTGTTGAACGAAATTAAAGACAAAAGTGGTATCATCTGCAAAAAGAACTGACTTTTTTGCCTTTCCTTTCATATTCACACCTTTAATTTTATGTCATTACAACTCCGAATCATGATCGCCATGATTTCTATGGTTAGTATAAAAAGATAAGGGGAGATAGATATAGGGTCTCCTGTTTTGTTCCTCTATGGACCTTTAAAAAATCTGTTGTTTTACCATTGTAATGATACAGCTTTGATTATCATGCAAAAGAATTCTCACCCATTTGATAACATTTTCATCAAAGCCAAATTTATGTAGGACTGCTGCAAAGATAAAATCATGTTCAATCGATGGAGTGGAATCCCTTTTCAATGTCCACTGCAAAAAGCAGCAAATATTTGTCTTTGTGTTTTACATAATCCATAATATCTCAAATTATGTTAATGGTTCATCGGTAAAGGCAAAACTTTAGCCATTGTATTACTTAGCACTCTACTACACATTTTAACGTCCACATTGATAAGGCTGATAGGTCGCCAAGCATCCAAGTTTCTATTATCTTTGCCAGGTCTTTTTAGTAAGGTATGTAAACTCATGACAAGATCATATATTTATTATGCCGTCCTTAGTCTCAATGTCATGGTATACGCTGGGGGCCTCATGGATGGGGGCCTCAAGACCGCAATTCTAAGGTGATTCCCTTGAAATAGAAGGAGAAATGTCATTTCCCCCAAAGATTGCATAGTCCTTTATTGTACCATGAGTGTTTCAAATATGCAATAAAAAATGAGTGTCACCATTCTCATTTTACGGCTACATGACCTCAAAATATGACAACCTATGGCCTCGAGAATGGATATTATTGTAACTGGAAGTCAAATAAAGATAGCACATGTTCCTGGAAAGATTTTCCACTTATGGTGTTTCTATGCTTTTTTAATAGACTTTATTTGAGTGGCCTTTTAAAAAACTTTCCCAAGTTGGAATGAATTAAAATTCATGCCAGACTTGTTTAGACTTATTTAGATTGAAGTTTATGAGGATGTGGTGCGGTACGTATACGCTTTTCAGGATATGATTGGGATCGCTTACAATTCAACTGCAAATCCAACTGATTTCAATACTTGTTTCTCATTAATTCTCGTAACCAGAACCTTCTCAGCAAAAAGTTAAAGGCTCTAGTAACACACAAACCGGAAGACCAAGATTCTAGGTTGTCGAATATGTGCATGTACATTCTTAATTGGAATCTGGTGGAAGAAGAATCCCATTATCATTATTAGCATAGCCCCACATATATTCTGACTTTTATTTTCAGCCATCATATCAATTAATTGTAACACATATTCCAGTATAAATTCAACAATCGCTATTGCAAGTTTTAACTGTTTTTTTTTCTTCAAATGAAAAACCATCTAGCTCATGATCAATTATACATTGATTATGGAACAGTTTATTTTGTCTGTAATTATTATCATTCCTGGGGAAAAAAAGCAATTTAGAGTGGCCTCATGCATGATGGGTAGAACGTATTGTAACCGGCGGCAAGGCGCTCAGCTATGAATCAGATTGCAAGTGGTTTTGACAAAAGAATTTATTGAAAAATTCACACAACTTTACAATACATGAAAAAAAAACGGGAACGAGATTACAGGATATCTCTAATGAAAACAAGAAAAATATTTACAATGAGATAAAATAAATTTGTAGCTTATCTAAATAGCTAAAAAGTTATGAATAAAATACAGTTTTGCTGGATATAAATAGAAACGGAAATACGTAAATTACGTCACAGGTAATTTGAATATTGCATACTGATTAGCAGTGTTTACAATACGCGAGTGAAAATTACTAGGTTGCAAAGTTTAATGTACAAGTCGGTAAACCGTTTAAAATGAACTAAACCAATGGAAAAAGCAATAGGAAAAATTGACTAGAGGTTAACTATGGCTTTAGGTAAGTATTTTAACCTTTGTTTATGACAAACTAAGAATTACACGGTTTACTGAACACGCGGTCGCGACAATGACCTTGAGTGTAGAGTTTAAGTAGCGAACAAATTAAAGGTTGGAAAGAAAAGGTCTTTTATCCCGCAGTTAAGGCTATTTATCGTAGTAAAAAGGTTAAACAAGCGAGTAAGGCGGTAGCGATCCTATAGTAAACGTTTTAAAGAGTTTAAAAGACAAGATACACTCAGCGTGATTACTAAATTACTACTGCGTGAATAACTTTGTACTAAATTACGCGCTAATGCGACTAGCATTACAACAACATGAAACGAATGCTTAACAAATATATAAATAATCTAAGCTATAAAATATAACGACTAGTTAACGATATTAACATAGATTTGTCCTAAATCTATCCTAGGTATAAGTGTAAAAGGCTTCAAAGATTCATACCTTTACATCGTAGAGAATTCCTTGTCTTGATATGTGCAACGTCTTCAAGAACTTTTACTACACTGATTTAAGCTTAGTTTGGGCCTACTTTTATGGGAAAACCTGCATTCTTAAGACCTTACACATCCTACGCAATGTTGCACGCCCTAGGCGCAAACAGGATGTCCCAAACACGAACTTACGTAAACAAGCGCCAAACCTAGGCATGACTTACTGTAATGTAATTACGTACGGAAATTATTTCTTGCTTACGCATTTTCCACGCAAACAGTTAACTAAAGAATTACATTCCTATGTGTACACGAGGCATTCCTAATTAAAAATATAGATTTATGACTAAATAATTACTGTCCGAAATAGTGTCTTTTGACTCTGTCACAGTATAAAGTATTATAACTGACCTTGCTGTAGGTACATGTATAAAAAAGCCTGAATTTGCCTTAATTCATAAGCAGAAGTATGTCTAATAACTGAGAATCAATTATTTTCTTAAAATAACCATGTAAATTGTTTTAATGTATCAAAGGGTTGTTAAATTTTGGTTAGAAAAGTAGGGGTTGCCATGCATTTAAAAGAAATAATAAAGCTTAAGGTAGTTCCGAACCTTTGCTAATTTCTTAAACAATATCTTACTTTGACTACCTACCTATAACCTGAAAAGATATTTTTTCGTAATTTCATGCAAATTTTTAAGTAAAATTGAACGTATTTCTAAACAAGCCAAGATTTTTATTGCCTGACCTGCTGGTCAGTTTTGTTGACAAAATATATGACTTTATAAGAATGAGGTCGTCTGTTTTATGAGTCCGGTGAGTCAATGAGTCATGAGTCGTGAGTCTGTGATTCATGAGTCGATTAAAATAAATTATAATATGCATATCTCTCGTGAATATATCAAAAATGGTACCGGTATTGAAGTTATAGCCAGCATTTCATGTGTCTAGCTTTATTGTCTAGCCAACTGAACACTAACACAGTAAACCAAAAACATCAGGTGAAAGTAATCCAGTGAAAAATTTCGAGGTTAACTAAAGTGCGAGTCTGCGAGTCCGAGCCTTTGTGTGCGAGCCACAAGCCTATTTTGCGAGCCTTCAGTCTAAGCATACGACTTTCGTAATTTTGAACCTTTTTTTTGTAGGAGATTACTATCTGGTTCATATTCACCTACCTGGTGGATGCACAAACCTGGGAGATAAGTTAACTCCTATAACTATGACGCCGTTTAAGTTACTGCAAACTTAAAAATGATCAAGAGTTCTACGTCCTGTTTAATTTAGTGAATAACGTTGTTACACATTCCTATTTATCTGGTTTAAACCTCTAAAACAAATTCCACCAGTGAAATTGGAAGGCTAGGTCAGTGGTATACCTTCAAAAGGATAGTACTTTATGGATTGAGCATCCAATGTATTTCTACAACTTAAAATGTATCTTACTTACTGGATTAGGCCATAATGACATAATTATAACAAAACTTATCAAACCTTTTTCAAAACAACAAATATCTTAAACAGCAAATTGATGACTTTGAAGGACCAGGAATAAGTGGAATTCAAGTAAGTTTTTATACAAATTCTTTTGTTAAGTCTTGTAATTCAATACTCCAGTTCGAGTTCTAGCGGTTGCTCAGAAGTATCGATTGGGCATAAAATATCCAGCTCTGAGAGCATAAACTCTGAAATTCTAAAGCAATTCCTCAGTTATGAGACATTATTATAATTTGGTCATTAAAGGATTTTTAAGATAAAAAATCCAATATTTTTGAGCAGATTTCTAACTAAATGAGAGTTTACTTTACTCACCTTTTCACAGGCATCCTCAATCTTGAATTCTAGACTATAATATTCATGTTTTGGCGCGAAAATATGTTATTGGCGCTAAAAAAGGCTTGCGGCTCGCATATCAGAGACTCAGGCTCGCAGACTCGCAATTTAGCAACCCCCAAAAATTTCAATATTAGTTTCTCTGCTGATTTACTGCATGTATTGTGAAACTTACCCTAGAGCTGAAATCCATTTCTTCCCATGTTAATTGTTTTAAAACACCAACCAACTTAGCCTTTTCGAACTTTCGAATTTTCGAACCATTTACTGGACTTGTACTCCAGCTCGACTCTAATGTTGTTCAAATTTGAACTAGCTAATAATTGATATTTTATGCACCGAAAATTGAACTACAATATCTCTACTACTAACAGACTTACCAAACTCAATAGGTTTTGAGGTAAGACCTGTTTTTATTAGAACATCTCACTGCAAAGCTGCATGAATACTCGCTAATTCCAAATTCTAGACATGTTATAACCAGGGACATATTTTGAGGTGCAGAATTGCATACAATAATTTTGCTTCTAGAATTCAGTTTCAAGCTTATTTGCAACTCCTCAAATAAATTTTATAACTTGAAATTCTAGATGAAATTAAGACCCATCGTTTAGATTACTCGACTAGGCTTCTTGATTGTTGGAATCCTTCACTTTTCATACAAAACCTTCAGTAGGTATATTTGGAACAAAATCTGAATCATGTGAATATAACCCCCTGATTCAATCTCTTATAACTTGAGAACCAAGTTGGTGACCCTTTTTTTGCTTTTTTGAACATCTTTAAAGGACTATTTAAAACAAGTTCATGTATGAATTCTTTCTGTCCGGTACTACCTTTAATGTTTAGTTAAAAGTCTTTAAAAAGTGATGACGTCATGATTTTACTAACACAAGGGGGAAAAAAGTCTTTTCAAAAGATTTTGATAAATTTCCATTTTAAATCGTCACTTTTTTTGTTTCTTTACTGAAATAACCACTAAAATAAACCCCTACTACCATGACTCTAATAGTTGGCTATAAAATATATGTACATTTGTAACTTTATGCTCCCTATTTTTTGATCATTAGGTACAAAGAGATTGTGTTCCTATTTTTTTCAAAACAAATTATTTTTGCATGTCAATTTCAAAAGCATGCTGCTTCGATTTCCCTGCTATGCTGTGAAAAACACAGAGAAAAACTCTACATTTTTAAGCTTTATAGTTCCAGGAAGAATATTGGGTTTGTAGGAAAGTTACTATTGGCTTTTTACTTCACAGCAGAAAAGCATTTCTAAATTATTTAGTACATAATAAAATGATTCTTTAGTTTGAAAACTACAAAAAGACTTTCATGATTACAATGTTTAGCGATTGAAGAAAGATTTCAAAACTATAATTATTACACAACTAGATATTAATCTAATAAACAGTAAATTTTCAATTTGCATAATATGTATTCCAAGTTTGTTTTCATTCAAGTTTTACAGTTAGGTTTAAATGTAGAGAAACTGCCCAAACGAATTGTAATGGCCAATTCCACATTAAAAACAATTCAAATCCCTCATTTTTCCTCAAATATTTTGGTAATGAAATGCAGGAACCCTGAAGGCTATATTAAAAATATTGCGTTGCTTGAATATTGACCACCCCTAATCCAGGGGGAAGCATACTCTAGCAATAATGCATAGGTGCCTAAGGTCTTATCTCTCAATAGGACTCTTTAAAATCCAATTTTCATCATAGCAGACTTTTAAACTGCCAAATATGTGTTGAGGACATTATAGGTTATATCTCAAAAAAATTAAAGCTAAAGCTATTTCAATATTCTAGCAATAATGCATAGGTGCCTAAGGTCTTTATTGGATTCTTACAAATCCAATTTTCATCATAGCAGACTTATAATCTGCAAAATATTTAGTGTTGCGGACATTACGTAATGTAAAAAAATTAAAGCTAAAGCTATTTTAATACTCTAGGTGCCTGAGGTCTTATCTCTCAATGGGCTCTTTCAAATCCAATTTTAATCAATTTTTTAGTAAACAAATTCTCAAGCAATTGATCTTTTTTCGCACAATATTCATGGCACTGCTTAAAAGTTATACCATAGTCTTATGTGAAAATCTGTGATTTTTTTTGTAATCAAAATATCTTCTCATTTTATACTCAGTATTGAAGAAAAGAAATGGCCATAAAATGATTCTAACCACAAGTTATGGACATGAAGTCCCTAAGAGGCCCGGGGGGGGGGGGGGGGGGGGTCCGCCCGCAACTCCGCCAGGATTTGGGTAGGGGTGTTCCGCTGGGATTCTGAAAGGTGTACCCTGTTTATGACAAAAAAACTCAAAATTATAGACCCTGTTTGTAATGACAAAAGATATATTAATTAATTGTACTGTGTTCCTGTTTCAATTATCATGTCAGCTCGCATATTGTTTTTTTTCGATGACCATAATAACCAGTTTCGGTCAATACGAAAGTAGAAACCCTGAATATGACAGGAAACTCAGGAAGAACTTGGAATTTGAGTGAAATTGCATACCCTGTTTATGACAAGAAGCTCAAAAAACCATACCCTGTTCAGCGTATCATCCTCGTATAGTCCATATATGGGAGTGCTAATAAGAGGACCTTAAAGGGCTTAAATAGAATTAAAGTAAAACATGAAGGTATTTACGACAAAATGTATGGAGTGATGTTTAGCGTTGAGTGTATGATGCCACAGACATCTATAAAAATTTGTAAAATTTCCCATTGGAATATTAAGAAAATTTTTTTATCTAGTTATTATTAAATTATTCCATTTAAGTTTCAGCCGAATTAAATTCCCAAAGATTTTCATGCTAGTCCCCCTTTAATTTACATAAATATGTAACTTATAAAATAATAAGAGACCAATAACAAGTACAGCACAGCACATCAGGTGGGGAGGGGAGGGGTCTGGGCCCCCCAATGATTTCGTAACTTTTTTTAAAGTAAATGTGCAGCTAAATTTCAAACTATTATCTTTAAATTGATAGAGGCGACTCATTTTTCCAAAAAAGACTTCACATAGTTGGCATTTGTAAATGAAATTCACAAAGCTGGGATATTTCAGTCGCAAGTTTTTTGTTGAGTAAGATGTCGAGAGAAAAACTACTACCTGCAAAAAGGAAACAGAAAACACTCAATTCGTGGGTATCAAATTCTAAACGGATGCCCTTAGGGACCATTCATTATTTATGCCAGGGAGGGGGCTGGCAATATTTTGAAATAATAAAAAAAAAATTCCCAGCCCCAATATAGTGTAATGAAAAAAGCTCGTGACCCCTACAGAGGTTATTGGAAATTTACATATCCCCCCTCCTTCCCTTAAATATTAAATATTAACTAAAGTACAAGTTTTCATCAACATTCTTCTATTTAAATAGCTCGATCAACAGTTCTTTTAAATAACAAATGAAATGAATTGGTTTAGTAACAAATAAAACTCCTTTCTCTTCTCCAAGATCCTCCTCCTCTTCCTCAAGCTCCTCCTTCTTCTTCCTCAAGCTCATCCTCCTCTTCCTCAAGCTCCTCCTTGTCTTCCTCAAGCTCATCTTCTTCTTCCTCCTCTTCTTCCTCCTCTTCTTCTTTTGACTCTTTTTCTTTGTATATCAAAGCCCACTCAGTAAGCTTAACCATAACACACTTCCTTGCATCAGCATGCCAATTATAATTTTCAAGTAACTTAGTTAATGCTTTTTGGTGTCTATCTCTTCTTAATGTCTCTAATTGTTCAATCTGCAGCATATCCTTTGTGATGCAGTCATCTAACTTGTCTAATGAATTCGCTTTAATAAGTTTTGACTTCAAAAATAATATGGAGTTTTCTAGCCGCTTTGCCTTTCTTCTTTCTGCTTTTTTCTTGTTCTGCTTAATTTTCTTTGCCTGTTTGAAGAAGAGGGGTTATTTTTCAACCAAGCTTTTTTAAAAGAATATTCTTCAAAGAGTAATGAGCAGAAAAAGGAAGTACCAGGTGCTGCGTACATTAAGAAAATAATTGATTTTCGCGACAAACATTACCAGCAAGGTGAACTCTACCTTGAGTTTCTCAAAGGTGACTGTTCAAAAACTTCTTCTGATGGAGAACCATGTAAAGAATGCAAGGAAAGAGAATGGATTAGTCCTACAATGCGTTGCATTCCTAGACCAGTGCCAGACACATCCAAATTACCTACGTTTCACTACAAAGATGTGTTCGACTCTTATGGTAATAACGATCATGATGATGAATCTCGCCCTCCAGATGACTGGCAACCTAGGCACAACATCAAAGCAGCATTCAAGGATGGCACATTAAAACTTGGTGACGAAGAAGCAATATCGCTGTTTTCTAGCAAATATATTGTGGAAAAGCAATTAGTAGAGGATTATTTACTTCATCTAGCTACTTTAGCAAGAACAAAGAATATCCGAGAAAGTGACAGGAAAGAGCAGCGTCAGAAGAGGGAGCA
Organism: Actinia tenebrosa; assembly: GCF_029948245.1. Taxonomy (NCBI): domain Eukaryota; kingdom Metazoa; phylum Cnidaria; class Anthozoa; order Actiniaria; family Actiniidae; genus Actinia; species Actinia tenebrosa. Next base: position 9,800,753 of record NW_028292586.1, on the reverse strand, counting down.
GAAGCATTTTGAGGAATATGATTGGGACGTTCTCGTTAAGACTGGGGCAATCCAAAAATTAAAAGTCAAAGAGCTAGAAAAATATTTAAAGCACTTTAATCTCTCACTTAGAGAAAAAAAAACCCGATAAAGTTCGAAGGGTTTTAGCACACGTCTGCAGTGCCGGAGGAGTAGGACTAGACAATCACACTGGTACTCTGCCTGAGAAAGATCCCAAAGACGCTGAATCATCAAGAAGCAGTAGTGAAGAGAGTGACAGTGATGAGGATGACCTTGTGATTGCATATCAAAGTAGTGAGGACTCTATAGAAAGCAATAGCAACGATGAGGAAGGCTTTCAGCAAGTTATCGACGTTATTCCACGTCGATCTACGCAATCAAGATACAATGAACAATTTTTATATTTCTAACCATTCTACGCCGGCATACGAACAGTCAGAAGTATTTGAGACTGAGCTTATACTATTGATTTATGATTTACTACTGATTAAAAATTGTATTTATGTGTACTTAGTATAAGCTAATATAGTTAAGATTTCTACTAAAGAAAGTGATTGTTTCCTTTTACTAAACTTTTTTATTAATATTATGCTGACAACAAAAACTAGATGACCCCTCAAATTTGCTGCCATATTTCTGCTGACCCCCCTCTTGAGTCCTCTGAATTTATCGTGACCCCCTCCCAATTCTTGCCAGCCCCCTCCCTGGCATAAATAATGAATGGTCCCTTAGTCTTTAGATAGCAAACACGTTTTTGTCTGTTAAAGAAAACAGAAAGAGGTCATTTGGCAAGTTCAGCAAGAAAGGCACATCAAAACATTTTAAAGCATCGAAATCAACTCAGACTAATGATAGACCCTTTTCGAGTTCCAAATTACGGCTGTGTTTCTTGATTACGGACTCATTTACTCAGGCTTAGTCTCGATTTTGTGAAGAATATTCACATGTTCCAGTCAAGGTCCGTCAAGTTTCAAAGTGTTTGTGTTGTTGAAGTTGTGCATTCTTTACTTTACCATTGGTATTTGTGAGTAATTAATAGACACTGATAGGAGCCCCCCCCCCCTTTCCCCCCAATAATTTTACCCCTGCTAAGGGCCTGTACATGCAGTAAGTACAGACCAATACGTTACGTAATGTATTTTGTCTGGACAAGTAAAAAACCCACAAAAAGGCAAGCCTTTTTAAGATAAGATTTTTTGTTGCAAAACAGAGAACATGTATCTCAGAGTTAACTTCCCAAAAAATCTTTCAAAAGGTATATATATTTTATAAAACGTTCATTTATAGTCACTTACAAATTTATTGGTTGGGCTTCCTGTGGTTACACTAGTGACAACTAAATCCATGATAATAATAATCACCAAGAAACTTGCTGTAATCTAAAACTAGTGACGGGAAAATGAACTAAGAGAAGGAATCCCCATGCCCTTTCACGTGCACACTTTGATGTTATTTTTAGAATCATTGATGCTATTTTGAACTTGTTACCATGCCCACACGATAATCATGCTTCCCTTTAATGCCTAGTTTTAGGACACGAAAAGCGCCATATTTCGTTATGTCCACAACAAAAACACGCTCAAAATATCTCCAAGCTAAAAATAGCATCAAACTGTGCACATGATGGTTACAAGGCTATATAGGTAGGATTCCTTCTCCGATCTCTTAGTTCATATTCTCTTGCTAGTGATGTATCTTGATATCACTACAAGTATCTTCTTTACTAATACAATAGATCAACTTTAAACTTGAATTTCAAGGCAGCAATCCAGAGTGTAATGTCTCCAACACATTGTTTTTGTTTTATCTTATTTAATTTAATTTAACAGCTTTATTGGCAATCTACAATCAACAAGAGAAAATAATTACAAAAATGGAAGAAAAGAACGAGGCTGTAGAAAACCAAAGGGGAGAGGCATAAACGGGATGTGCATGGAGTACCCATGCGAGGCAGCTCCCCTCAAAATTAAAAGAAATATATCAAGGAAACTACAAAGTAATTGTTTCATTCTATTTAAGTTCTATGACAGGAACATTTTCTAATAGCTGACCAGGTACACTGGAATGTCAAAAATGTTTTTGACGAGAAAAATAATTATATTGGATACGAAGTTCTTAAATGAGGAAACATTAATTTGGTTAAACTAGATGAAGGATCACTACATATAAGATTCCAAAGTTTAATAATACGATTAAAGTAGGAGGCTGGAAAAGAAGAAGTTTTACAAGTTTGTATTTTGAGCATGAGACTAGGGTTATTGGAGTTTCTAGAGCATCCGTGTGGTATAAAGTCAACAAAAGCATTGAAATTAATACAGGAACAACCATATGAAGAATTATAAAAAAAGATTAGGTCCTTAATTTCACGGTCATGACATAATGGTACGAGCTTAAGAGCTATTAGACGTTCCTTGTATGTTGAATCACTTATCATTTCCTTTAAAATCCATCTAGTAGCTCAAGGCTGCATGCACAGGTTCAATTTTTGCCTTGAGAGAAATGTGGTGAGGAGAACAAACAACACTGGCATAACAAAGTTGTGATTTAACTAGGGATAATTTAGAGTGTACGGCGAACATTAACATCAGGTAAAAAGGAGCAAATCCTTTTCAACAGGCCCAAGAGCTTGTTAGCTTTAGCCACCATGCAGTGTATATGTGAATTCCAAATGAGTGTATACTAAGTGACGGTTATACCAAGATCTTTCTCGTCCTTTACTTTATGCAGGTCGGTGGAGCCAAGTTTATAGTTAAAGCACTAAGATGCTCTCCACCTACAACAAGCTCTCTGCTGTCTGGACATTTGGAGTACTTGTAACAATCTTAAATTTAATGTATCCAAAATGTAAAGTCTTTACATTTTGGATACATTAAATTTAAGATTGTTACAAGTACTCCAAATGTTCAGACAGCAGAGAGCTTGTTGTAGGTGGAGAGCATCGTCTTCAGCTTTTTACACAGTCACACACAATCCCAAATAATAATTAATCAAAAAAAATTTTTTACATAAGTAGGCAATGTTAGTCCCTAACGATGCTAGAAAATATATTTGCTTATAAAAAGATGACTCAAACATTTGGCTGTTTTTTCATTAATGTCTGCAACAACCTTTTAAAAATATATTATTTTAAAGATACAGTAATGGTAAAAAGGTAAATTATACACCGTGAAAAGATGAAAAAACTTACTGAAGTTTCGGACACTAGTCTGTCGGAGTGAAAGACGCTAGTCCTTCGTCTTTCACTCCGTTTTTTCATCTTTTCAGGGTGTATAATTTACCTTTTTATCATTACTGTTTCATTAGAAACACCAACACAGCTGATACTAGTTTTTGGCTAGTTATATCTTCTTATTTTAAAAATAGAAAATTGCCTTTTTTAGTGCTTATTGAAAGAGGAAAAGGTAATGATTGCATTTTTAACTTATAGTAGATGATTGGTAACTTCATGATTTGTTAATGAGCAGTGAAGAAACAATTTTAAGAAATAAACAAGTTTCTTTCCAAACATGTTTCGGCGTACATGCCACTATCATTCAGTGGATATTAATGATGTAATAATATAACCTAGATTATATATTTAGCTAATGAGAGCACATGAGAATTTGGTGCCCAATATAGAAAAGAACACTATTATGAGTAGCAAAGATTACACAATAATTAAGGGTGAGTTTAGTGTATTAACTGTTGATTCAAAAGGGGTTGTTCCCATTTGATATGCATAGCCTCTTTGATTTTTGATAGCTTTAACTTTGTCAAAGAAATCAATTCATTATACACCAACAATCATTTCATGGTATAAATGAAGATCTGAAAGAAATTGCAAAGTGGTGCTGCATGAACTCGCTTCTCATCAACCCAGATAAGACAAAAATACTAACTATTGGTGTACCGCAGCTCACAAAAACTTTACCATCACTCAAAGCAACACTGTTAGGAAAAGAGATCGAAGCTGTTCCTGTCGCTAAAGACTTGGGAGTTATTATCGATAGTTGCCTAAGTTACAACGAACATACAACAAAAACTGTTTCAAACTGTTTTTTTAAACTAAATAGAATCAATAGAATTAAACACTTATTAGACAGAAAGACAATATTATTACTCATGAACTCATTTATATTTACTAAATTATTCTATTGCTCTACAATATGGAGCAATACCACTAGGGCAAATAAAGCCAAACTGCAACTGGTGCAAAATTACACGGCAAGGATAGTCCTTGGCCTCAGGAAATATGATCACATATCCAAAGGGATTAAGTCTCTTAAGTGGCTTAATATAGAAGATAAGTTATTTTTCAATGATTGTGTAATGGTACATAAATGCCTTCACAATCAAACACCTAATTACCTCACTCAGAAGTTTATATATAGATCTCAAATCCACACTAGATCGACCAGATTCAATGGGGATCTGAATCTGCCCAAATGTAGACTAGCTACGGGCCAATGTTCTTTCGCGTTCCGCGGAGCTAAAATTTGGAACGGTCTCCAGAAAGACTTAAAATGTATAAATGACTCTAAAATTTTTAGAAAACGACTTTTTAATTATTTAGTTTCAATAAAGTAGTTTAATTTACATATTGATTATAATTGTATATACTTATATTTATATTCTTATATTTTATATTCTTATAATAGTATCATTTATATTAGTGTTATATTATATTTATCTATATTGTTGCTGAAAAGCCTTGTAAAAAGGAGCCTCAATAAATGTATGTATGTATGGTATCTTTTGACATAGAAAGCTTATTTACTAATATTCCTGTGAAAGAAAGCATTGATCTTGCAGTTCGCTACATTAAAGAGGGTAATCCTGATCTATTAAGTTTACAATCGACGAACTCCATTATTAGCATAGCCTCTTTGATTTTTGATAGCTTTAACTTTGTCAAAGAAATCAATTCATTATACACCAACAATCATTTCATGGTATCTTTTGACATAGAAAGCTTATTTACTAATATTCCTGTGAAAGAAAGCATTGATCTTGCAGTTTGCTACATTAAAGAGGGTAATCCTGATCTATTAAGATTACAATCGACGAACTCGATTATTAGCATAGCCTCTTTGATTTTTGATAGCTTTAACTTTGTCAAAGGAATCAATTCATTATACGCCAACAATCATTTCATGGTATCTTTTCACATAGAAAGCTTATTTACTAATATTCCTGTGAAAGAAAGCATTGATCTTGCAGTTCGCTACATTAAAAAGGGTAATCCTGATCTATTAAGATTACAATCGACGAACTCGATTATTTACCTTAGCAACAACGGGTACTCATTTCCTTTTTCGTGGTTTATCCCGGGGGTGGGACTCTGGGAAAAAAAGTACCGGGATGCTCGTCGTATCTCTTAGGGTGTTAAATGCGAATTTTTGAAAATCAGCATTTTTCTCGTATCTCTTAGGGTGTTGTAAAAGGAGAGAAGCGCTCATCGATATGGCTTTTCCTAGGTGCCTTTTATATGAAATTTATTATTATTTGTTGTGGTATCTCTTAAAGGTTAAAAGTCATTCAGCCACGCCCTTTTTTAAAGACTTCTGGTATCTTTTAGGGGTGTTTTTGGAAATTTCCGACGAGCATCCCTGGTACTTTTTTCCCGGAGTCCCCCACCGGGGTTTATATTACGAGCAGGTTGACGGAGTGGCCATGGGTTCTCCCCTTGCCCTGTTATTGGCCAATTTATTCATGGGACACCATAAAGAAATTTGGCTCAATAACTATAAGGAATCCTCTTTAATGTTTTACCGTAGATATATTAATGACACTTTTTTCTTATTCAAAAACAAAATGGATGCTTTAAAGTTTTTTTGACTACATTAATAATTCTAAGCATGCAACAACATCAAATTTACTATGGAGAAACAAGATCATAATGTTTTGCCCTTTCTTTCAATAACACTTGGCCAGGCTTTCATGTTGACATAAAAAAAATTTCTATCCGCAAGGTCTTATTGACAAAACCATCAAGCATTACTTAAAGTGCACATGAACCCTTCGACAATACTTTCAGTACTGATTCTGCATAAAGTAAATAGTTGATTGGTAAAATATTTCTTGATTTGAGTGATGCGTCTTTAAGTTATGAAGGTTTATACTTCCAATATGTTAATGATGATGACGTCAGGTAAGGTATTTGAGTGTTTTTGTTGTAACTAGTAATACTAAATGCTGGCCATTTTGAAAATAAAAATTGTAAATAGCTTTCATGTAAACCATGAGTAAAATAATGATGCTTTTTAAATACTGTTTCTATGAACCAGTTCGATTTTGTATATTTGATTAAGCCTTAATAGACGTCACACTCATTAGCATATTGGAAGTATAAACCTTCATAACTTAGAAACGCATCACTCAAATCAAGAAATATTTTACCATTCAACTATTTACTTCGTGTAGAATCAGTACTGAAAGTATTGTCGAAGGGTTCATGTGCACTTTAAATAAGATTTTGAATCCTACATCTAATTTAAAGGTATTACAAACTCTCTTTTATTGGTGAGTTCTCTAACATTACACAAAAGAAGATCAGCAGATTAGTGAGACAATATTGTACCAACATTGATATCAAGCTCGTATTTTGCCACCACTTGCAAAATAGGCAGGTTATTTATAAATTTACATGTGCAAACTGTAATGTTTGTTATAATTGGTGAAACTCGCCGACACCTAAAAACACACATCAAAAGACATCTCTCAGGGGACCAAAATTCTCATGTCCTCACACATCTTAAAGCCTCGGCAGACTGTCAAAATGCTTACTCAGAATGTGGCTTTGCAATTATCGACTCTGTTCAAACTGATAAGTAGTTAAAAATCAAAGAGGCTATGCATATCAAGTGGGAACAACCCCTTTTGGATCAACAGTTAGCACACACTAAACTTGCCCTTATTGCGCAATCTTTGCTATACAAAATAGTTTTCTTTCCTATATTGATTTGAGTCAAAATTGTTTTTGATTGTATAATCAGTGGCGGATCCAGGGGAGGGGTGCAGGGGGTGCGCATCCCTCCCTGGTTCGACTATGTGTCCCTACTTCAAAGATAACTAAATACTGTTTTTCCCTTTGATTCTAAGGGATGCACTCCTCCCTGGGATAAATTTGTGTGCAGCTCCCCTCCCCTCCCCTCCCTGAACAAAATCCTGGATCTGCCCCTGATAATAAATGGAAAGGTGTGCAACTCCGGCCACCAAAATTCACATAGACCCTCACTTGGAGCTCAATATTATACAAATTACTAAACCGATCTAAAATGGATGGTTGATTCTTGAATAAATTGTCTTTCCTTTAAGCTTCTTTTCAACTTTTTCTGTATGCACTGCGATGAGACATGATTAAAAATTTTGAATTAATTAACATTTTAAAAATTCCAAAAGCAAGCGACAGGGTTGAAGCAGTCATTTGCTACAACAAACCTGGGGAGAGGGAAGAAGAGAAACCAGCAGGATTTCAGTCCATTTCAGATAACTTGAGTAGCTCTCAAGGGCCATTCCAGTGGGACAAATTATCTGAAGTTTTCTTTCAAGACTTTGGGATACTCTTGGTATTTTTTTTTTTTTTTTTTTTTTTTTTGAAAAACATTTTCCCTGTTCCTGCTTTTCTGGTAGTGAAGACTTTATGATCTTTGTTGACAATATTATTAATAAAACGCTGCTCGTTATTGACCTCCATCATGCAATTATCATACCTTTGTGCCATTCTAAAATGGATGGAAATCCTACTAGTTTGTCTTGATTACAGACTCACCTGGACGGTATCTGGAAGGTCACAGGTTTGATTCCTGTTCAATTTTTTCTGAGTCCCCTGATTAGCTAGTGAAAAATTATAAACATAACTAATAATTCTCTTCTAGATACCATCCTTTTATCAATGTCAAGGTGGAGCTGGCAATGATAGCTAAATATATCATAGTGAAAATTTCACAATAAATGAAAAGGGGTCAGGTGAAAGCAATTTTATAGCCCTCCCCCCTGCCCATAAATAATATGCTATGTGATGACAGTGTCTCCAATGAAATATTATTAATTAAGTTAAATTATATCAAGATTTTTTTTTTCAAAATCACTATGTGAATAGTGTAGTGCTATGATTGTATTTTTGTATGTGAAATTTTCTTTTCGGAGATCTATTAACACTTGAAATACCAATATGCAAATGAGATGAAATAAATGCAAGACTAATATATTTATTACACAAAAATGCTATTGTGAAAAGTAATGCGTTTTTTTCCATTTGCAAATCATCCTTATAACTGAAATATATGGCTTTGTACACCTTTGGGCTATTTCACTTCATAACACTTAGTTGTCCTAAATCGCACTGCAAAAATGTAACACATTCTGGAGTTTACATCATATCATTTGCATATTGATATTTCAAATTGTTATATCTTTGCAAAGAGAAGACCCCGTACCAAAATACTGCAACCATACTACTACACTGTTCACATATACATGTGATTTTGAGAATAAAATTTTATCCTTGATATACACTTTAAGGCCAATCTCAAGGAAGTTGCATAAGGGTTGATAATATCTTTACAACATATATATACCAATGTATTCATGTGCTTGTGCTGTAACATATAGTAATTTCTTTTCATCACAGCTTCAACAGGAAATAAATAAGGTAGGAAAACCAGAGGAAAATTAAAATTTTACCTTGATTTTCCCAAGAACCTTCCCAATCAACACAAATTATGTGACTTTCCAGAATGTGGATTTGGTCATAGAGAGTGCACACCATAAATCTCTGAAACAAAACCAAAAATGTCTTGTCTAATTTCAAATATTTTGCTGCTATTATTTTATAAAATAGTGGATATTGGTGGGGCAGAACATTGGGAACGAAAGCTAATAATGTATCTCTACCTTCTTGGCTAGTTTAAAACTATTAATAGTTGATAACTAAAATAATACAGCTTTTAAACGTACATGCATGGCTAGTTATTATTTCACAGATACATGGTGTGCACTCTAGTCCAGATAATAATAATAACGGAGGTTCTTATAAAGAGCATTTTACAACTTCTCAATGCTCTTTACATTTATGACAGTGGAGGACTTTACGAGCTGCATATTAAGGTGTAATGAGCAGCCATGCAGCTTAAGAATCATGAGTGAGTTGTTAATTAGTGGATTAGTATTATGTCTCCAAATTGGGATAGGATGTAGAACTGGGTAAAAACACCTACTCTTACACAAATAATTCAACAGGTTCTTTTATGTGGAATGGAAAAATGGACATTTTACTGCAGGTTAGGAAGGGTTCGAAGACAGGGCCTATGGTCCGGTTTAAAGTCCCTCCAAGAAGACTTGAAAGTCTAACCATTTACAGATGTAGTTACAAAGGCAGCACCTTCTCTTGAGTTCTTTTGGTCCAGCTGAGGCTTGAACTACGGACTGACACTCTTACCACTGAGCCAACTGGATAATAATGAAGGTGCAATAAGACTGCCTCATTAAGTTTCCATGTATATCCTGTTTTTAACAAGTAAACCAATGCTGTCCAATCTGCACCAAGCTACTGACGAAGATAGTAAATTAACTGGCACATGCAGTCCTTTGTTGAGTCCCTTGTTTTTCCAACAGGTACCCAAGGCTAACAGTAGAAAAAAAGACAATAACAACCAATCCATTAATGACAAAATTGAAGAAGTTAGCATTCATGTTCCTCAATATTTTGAATCTTCAGAGTGGAATAGGTTCCATGGCCTTCAATGAGCTCCTATTCTACCACACATGTAACACACTTCAATCAAACAAACCTTCAAGCTGGCCATGAAAATTCCAAGATACAAAGTACTCAGAAATCTCAAAACTCCCATGCTAAATAAAAATGTATACAGGTGTTGCACACAAAGTAAGTTAACTCATTCTCAATCTCAGGTACAAGTAACTGTTCAAAGAAATGGGCATTTAAAATTTTGTTTATAAATAATACCAATAAATATTTCAGTCCACACCGAATGACCAACAATGATCAAATGAGGATCAGCTCAATTTGACACATTACAACCGCAGTACAAATATATATTTCATACACATTCTCATACACAACGATCAAAATCCTTGTTCATTAATTAATACAGCACTTTTAAGTTCCAAAGCATCCTATGCATAGCAAAACTCTATTTATCTCTGTTTTATCTTCATTCAATAACCTCACTTGATCCAATCTCAGGTAGTAGCTGCCATAATAGAACAAGGTGGGGGCAAATCATGTAGCTTCAAGACCTTCCAATGCCAAATTAGAAGAGTCATTTGACTTGACCTTATTATATGTGAGAATCCACAAGTTTTCTACAGTCTTCACTGTCATATCTCCAGAGGCCTAGTGATCATACATGTAAATGACATGTCAACGACCATGTTGCACGTGCAAGAGAAGTTATAGTTCTATACAGTCATTATCATGTTAAGTGTGGAGACTTTGCAACAGGTAAGACATTCGAAGAGCCGAAATTTATAAGGCAGTTTTGAGCCCGAATATCAATATGTGTTCCATAACATTCGTAAAATTTCGTTAGTTCCTTCATATATAATGTATATCTTGAATCGTAGTCGAGAAACATTGATCCATATGAGTCAACAACAAAAATCTCCCATTCTAACCGAAAGAAAACTCGGTCTAAACCCAAATATTACAAATAAAAGCAAGATTACAAGAGCTAGGTTACTTTTATTCCACACTATTGGTATTTACATTCGACTTACCTCTATTTTATTCATTGTACTGTCAGAGTGCTACATATCAATTCCATATTAAGATCCAGGCTTAAAACTTTTCAGTCCAAAACGTAAACTTTAGCTTTCCCAGTCTACTTTAGTTTCCCCAATATAATATTTTGCTTTTGTCATATTAATTTTGTCTCCTTTCGTAAACACAGGGTACCCAAGAGCAAGCAGTCGGTTAAACACACAGGGTACCCGAAAAGCCAAAGTTATTCTTCCTCGCTTTTACTTGGACAAGACTCAGATATCCTACAAAGGGCTAGCATCCGAAACGTCAGTAAGTTTCTTCATCTTTTCACGGTTTACCTTTTTATCATTACTAGTTATTCTTTCTGTTCAACCCAACGCAAAAGAGAACATTTCTCTGGAAAAATACAGCAAGCCCAAAACCAAAAGAATCCCAGGTAACACAGGAAGCCCAAAACCAAAACATTTCCAGGTAGCAAAGGAAACCCAAAACCAAAATTATTTTCCAGGAACACAGAAAGCCCAAAACCCAAAAACATTTTCAGGAAGCCAAAAACGAAAAAAATTTCCATAATTTTTTCCAGGTAACCAAGGAATCCCAAACTTTAGAAAAATTCAAAGTAACACAGGAAACCCACAACCAAGAAATTTTCCAGGTAACACAGAAAGCCCAAAACCCAAATTTTTTTAGCCAGCACAGGAAGCCCAAAAATCAAATTTTTGTAACGCAGCACAGGAAGCCCAAAACCCAAATTTTTTTAAGGCAGCACAGGAGGCCCAAAACCCAAATTTTTTAGCAAGCACAGGAAGCCCAAAAGTCAAAATTTTTTAGCCAGCACAGGAAGACCAAAACCCAAATTTTTTTAAGCCAGAACAGGAAGCCCAAAAGTCAAATTTTTGTAAGTCAGCAAAGTAAGCCCAAAGCCCAAATTTTTTAAGGCAGCACGGGAAGCCCAAAACCCAAATTTTTTTAATGCAGCACAGGAGGCCCAAAAGTCAAAATTTTTTAGCAAGCACAGGAGGCCCAAAACCCAAATTTTTTTAAGGCAGCACAGCAAGCCCAAAAGTCAAATTTTTGTAAGTCAGCAAAGGAAGCCCGAAACCCAAATTTTTTTAAGGCAGCACGGGAAGCCCAAAACCCAAATTTATTTAAGGCAGCTCAGAAAGACCAAAAGTCAAAATTTTTTAGCCAGCACAACAAGCGCAAAGCCCAATTTTTTTTAGGTGGCACAGGAAGCCCAAAATCCAAAATTCTCTAGCAGCACAGGAAGCCCAAAACCCAAATTTTTTTAGCAAGCACAGGAAGCCCAAAATTCAAAATTTTTTGGCCAGCACAGTAAGCCCAAAAGTCAAATTTTTGTAAGGCAGCACAGGAAGCCCAAAACCCAAAATTTTTTAGCCAGCACAGGAAGCCATAAACCCAAATTTCTTTCGCCAGCACAGGAAGCCCGAACCCAATTTTTTTTAGGTAGCTCATGAAGCCCAAAATTCAAAATTCTTTAGCCAGCACAGGAAGCCCAAAACCCAAATTTTTTAAAGGCAGTACAGGAGGCCCAAAACCCAAATTTTTTTAGCCAGCACAGGAAGCCCAAAAGTCAAAATTTTTTAGCCAGCACAGGAAGCCCAAATTCCAATTTTTTTTAGCCAGGACAAGGAAGTCCAAAACGCAAATTTTTTTAAGGCAGCACAGGGAGACCAAAACCCAAATTTTTTAAAGCCAGCACAGGAAGCCAAAAAGTCAAATTTTTGTAAGTCAGCAAAGGAAGCCCAAAACCCAAATTTTTGTAAGGCAGCACGGGAAGCCCAAAACCCAAATTTTTTTAGCCAGGACAGATAGCCCAAAAGTCAAAATTTTTTAGCTAGCACAGAAAGCCCAAAGCCCAATTTTTTTTAGGTAGCACAGGAAGCCCAATATTCAAAATTCTCTAGCCACCACAGGAAGCCCAAAACCCAATTTTTTTTAGCCAGCACAGGAGGCCCAAAATTCAAAATTTTTTGGCCAGCACAGGAAGCCCAAAAGTCAAATTTTTTTAAAGCAGCACAGGAAGCCCAAAACCCAAAATTTTTAGCCAGCACAGGAAGCCCAAAACCCAAATTTTTTTAGCCAGCACAGGAAGCCCAAAACTCAAAATATTTTTAGGTAACCCAGGAAGCCCAAAACCCAAATTTTTTTAGCCAGCACAGGAAGCCCAAAACCCAAAATTTTTTTGGGTAACCCAGGAAGCCCAATTCTTCAAAAAAAATTTCAGATTACCCAATGTACAACCGAATTAATCTAACTAAGAACTGAATAGAAAGTCAAGTAGATGTGAATTTAAATGGTAAAATTTCTAATAAAATCCAATTACATTTAATTTAAATTTGAAAAGCTTATTTAATTTATCGATTTCGTTTCAATTGCATGAAAATAAAAATGTTTTTAATCGTAATTTGTAAATAACAAAAGCAACAAATTACAAATGAGGTTTCTGGGAGAAGCAACGTTCTGCCTTTTTTGACGTAAGGGTTTGTCACCCTAATGCAGATACGTACAAAGATCTAGATCTACCCAAAATCTACAAGCTACATGAAAATGACAAGAAGCGGAAATACCCCGAAAGAGTAAACGAAATCGAACATGGAACATTTACTCCCCTTGTCTTTTGTACAACAGGAGGTATGAGTAAAGAATGCAAAACATATCACATCAGGCTTGCTGAACTGATAGCCCGAAAGAAAGGTGAAGAGTACCACAAAAACAATGACATGGATTGGGGCCAAGACTTGTTTCTCTCTGTTAAGATCTGCACTTGTATGTCTACGAGGCTAAAGGACTATAAAAAGAACTTATAATGATATAAACAACATAGACTTAGACATTCAGGTTGCTGAAAGCGCCATTTTATAAATTTAGATTTTTAGCTTATTAACGTAGATTTTTAGATAAAGATACATAGTTATATATTTAATATATATTTCAATTTTCCTTATTAGTCAGTTTTTCATCTCATAATTCCTTCTTCTTTGTAAGTATCATATATTAACATATTCATATTTAAATAATGGACAAATTCTATTCGTTTTTTTACAATCTTGAAAAAATGTATAAATATTTAAAAATTATTAATTATTGATTAGAGATTATTGTTATTATTAATTATTAATTAAAGACTAGTAAATAAATAAATAAATAAATAATTACAAATGAAAATGTTTTTATATGTAATATATGAGTAACAAAAGCAACAAATCACATAAACATAGAGTGATCTCTAAAAGGAGCTTGCTTATTGTGTAATATTGCATTGAATTTGTATATGAAATCGCACGATCTCGAGTACAATTTGAAAAAAAAAGAACACAAGTGATGTTTTGAAAGTTGTTGTAATTGCACGAGCCTTTAGGCGAGTGCAATTAAAGAACTTTCAAAACATTACAATTGTGTTTTAATTCCAAATTTTACGAAAACATCGTGTGATTTTTTTTGTGATTTCAGTTTAAAAAATGCGGAGCGACGCCGTTCATCTTTTTCTATTTGTCAGCCGATATTTAGTCAATTGCGCAACTTAATAGCATAAAGATTAGTTCTTACGGCTTTAAAATTTGATTTATGATCTCGAGTACAATTTGTATAGAAAATCGCACGATCTTGACTACAATTTAGAAAATAATAGACGAGTAATGTTTTCAAAGTTCTTGTAATTGCACGAGCCTTTAGGCGAGTGCAATCAAAGAATTTTCTAAACATTGCGAGTGTCTATTAAATCCAAATTGTATGAGAAGATCTTACGATTTTTTGTTTATAGTTCACTCAACAAAATTTCAGTAAAAAATGTGAAGCGGCGACGTAAATCTTTGTCTATTTGGCGGCCCATCGCGCAACCGAAATACATAAGAAAGATTTTTAAAATTTTTATGTTTTTTCAGAACAAAATGATAGAAAATAATTTTACATTCCAAGTTTTGGACGTGTTTCCATAGCGACTTACTTCGGTACTCCTACGGAGTACAATTAGCGCTACAATTATACTGCTCTACACCAATCAGATTGGAGTAATTTTGTTGAGTGTACTGTAAAGGAAATAAATAAACACGAGGGAAGTTTTGAAAGTTGTTGTGATTGTACGAGCCTTTAGGCGAGTGCAATTAAAAAACTTTCAAGACATTACGAGTTTGTATTTATTACAAATTGTACGAGAAGATCGTGAGATTTTTTGTTTATCTTCACTGAACAAAATTACAGTAAAAAATGCGAAGCAACGCCGTTTATCTTAGTGTATTTGGCGGTCGATTTTCAGACCATCGCGTTACTGTAATGCATAATAAAGATTAGTTCTTACTGCTTAAAAAATTTATTTATATGTTTTTAAGTACAAAATAATAATAAATATATGTTTTCATATTGTTTTGGCCGAGTTGCCAATATCGACTAATCAGTGTCGAGTAATTTTGTTGAGATAACAATAATAAGAAAAATTAGATCGATTTTACTTATTATTCACTTGAAAAAATAATAGACTATTAGAAGATCAAGTAATAGAGATTTTTAAATTTATCAACTCGACATCCAATTACGATTATAAAAAGATATAACAAGTGGACCTTAAATTAAGAATTTAAATAAACAAAATTATAATTTTTTTAAAAGTTTTAAGAGAAAGTGAAATTTGTAAAACACATTAAAATACTTACATATAGTTTAAATATTTTGTAAAAAATTTATTAAAATAAGAAATTGAAAGTTGTTTTACTTTTATTTAAAAAAAGATTATCTTGATCACATAATATTCTGTTATATTATATTTATATTTATTTGTTTGTTTGTTCACTCAGAAGAATTATTCAACTTTGATTGGTCAAGAGGAGTACAAATAATGCGTTAATTGTACTAGCAAGAGTAACGAAATAAGTCGCTATGCAACCCGGGTAAAACAATGTCAAAACATTAATTTGTTTAAATTTGTACTTAAAAAGCATAAAGCAAATTTTAAAGCCGTAAAAACTAATCTTTTTAATGCATTCAAGTTGCGACATAGAATACATATCGGCCGCCAAATAGAGAAAGATGAACGGCGTCGCTCCGCAGTTTTTACACTGAAATCACAAAAAAATCACACGATCTTTGCATAAAATTTATAACTTCTATACACTCGTAATGTTATGAAAGTTTTTTAATTGCACTCGGCTAAAGAACTTTCAGAACATTACTCGTGTCTATAAATTTCCAAATTGTACTCGAGATCGTGCGATTTTCTATACTAATTGTACTTTGAATAAGAGAAAGATATGTATTTCATAGATAATTATGAAATAAATATCAAATGTACGTTGCGTATTGTATTTTCGTAATTCTTCTTAAATTATAATAATAAGTTCAGATTTATGAGAATTTGGGTTAATGAGCACTATCAGACTTTCTCTTTATCAAAAGTACCACAAAGATTACTAATTGAATATAATTTGATTCGAAACGTTAAAAATTGTGGTATGACATTTTAAATGGAAAGGTACTTTTATATTTATACGGCACAATGCGGTTAATCGAAATAAAAATCCTTTAAAATCATTTACAGGTATTTAAAACATTTGTTTAAAATAATAAAAATGTTTCATTTTTGCTTCAATGTTACAAGTTCGATTATGAAACTATTTATACTAGACATATCCGATTTAGCGGCATAGGGAAAGTATATTTTGCATTCTATAATCCGACCGGAATAGCATAAATTAAAAAGAGCTATCATCATTTTATTCCAGATTTAACCAATAGAATTTTCAAAACTCCTTATCTTACTGTTTTCTCAGCTAGTACAATGTATTATTAGGTAAATAACAACTGCGTAAGAAAGTTTGTAACTATTGTTACTTACGTTACTCCTTCGTCTTACTACTATGGTCCTTAACAGTCAATCCTCTTACTACGAAGAACTAATGTCCCAAACGTCATATACTTATAAACTTTATTATACACCTGTTGTATTCAACGCACCAAAACAGTCACAACTGACTAGTAAGGGCTAGTAGTATCAACATATCTTGAGATTTGTTTACAGTATTACGCTAGGAATTTTTCTGCTCTCACTAATATAAACATGTGTTACGCCAGTTTGTTTTACTTTTCCGAAAAGTATATCAAAAAGAACATATATAACATTACAGTGTTTTTAGAATTCTTTTCCTTCTGTTAGCAAGAGCACCACAAGTTGCTATTACAAAGGGTTGAAATGGCCTTATGTGTCGTAAAATATCCGACGTCGCTGAGTACATTTTCAGGAATCCAATGGCGTGCTCTACGCGGATACGAAGCGACCATAACGCTCTGTTGGCATTCTGTTGTCGTCTGTTGTAAGCAATACGCCTTGAAGGGATAAGAGGTGGGGTGTTAGCGTATCCCCCATCAACTAGCAGCCTTGCTCGTCGTGGTAGATTCCTTCTTCTTCCATGGCCTATAGCAGGAAGTTGTCTGTATGACTCCGCATCGTTCATATGCCCCGGAAATCTGCAAGACGTTTATTTACTATGAATACGTGTAGTACTAAATTTTGCTTATGTTTGTGTTTGTTTATATATGCAGTAAAATAGCAGCTAGATCGAAATACTTAAGCACAACATGACAACGCTACTATATAGCAAACGTACCAAGCTACAAGGAGTACTACCAAACCATCTGCGTCAACAATTAGTTGTGTACTCATAAAATAGTACTTTTTGTCACCTCTATAAGTCAAGATTACAAACTCTTCTTCTACCTGTAGTTGGCACCCAAGGTGTGTGTCTTGGACTGGTAACTTCTATACCAATTCTTCGTACGATAGCATCAAAGGATTCTAGTGTTTCCCCGGTCATGTACCAAAAGATGTGTGGATGTCTTCGTGCTAAACAATAAACAACTCTGCCACTGTTACGATGGTTAAGCAGCCGATTGCCAAAAAGTCGGGCTAGTAGATTATTTCCCGTTGGTGCCGTAAAGACAAGCGCAACGAGTGTGATGAGCAGGATCCCTATTACATGCATAGGAAATATAGGGACCAAACGTTGTGGTCTTTGAAGACTCAGTTTTATAGCTGCAAAGATAGACAGCAGGGTTACTACAATAAACATTGGGAAAGGTGGGACATCCATTGCTGACTGACGCAAACAGTTAGTGTATTAAACATATATGCAAATTTTTCGTTCGCAATCACGAAACCAAACAAAAATATTTTAAACAAACATTGCGACCAGTGCACGTGTGCAAATTTTTAGGGCTCTTTTCACTTTTCTTAATCCTGTGAGAAAGGCGCGATGGACAACAAAAAGCAAAGAAAACCAAGAAAAAACTACACTCAAGTCGAAGATACTCTTCTTCTTCAAGCTGTGCAAACATGTGGAAGAGAGTGGAAAAGCGTTTTGAGTTTTATGAGAAGGCATGTTGAGGTTTTGGGAGAAGCAGGTGATCAGTATTTGGCAGAAGGAAATTCCAACCAAGTGTTGCAGGAGCGATTAAGGAAGAGAAGTACTAAACTGCTTAACAACGCTCTTCCTTCAAGGTAAGAATGCGGTTGACCAAAGAAGAAAGGACTCTCAATAACGGTATTATATGGAGTGCGATGATTCTTTTATTTCCTAGTAGGAATGCCAGTGAAGCAAGCACGTCAAATAAAATAATTGATGAAGAATACTCGTCCGCATCCAGTGTGAAAGAAACTTGTAATAAAGATACTGAAGAAGTTGAAGACATTTGCAGAGCTATCAATGATCGCGAAACAAATTATGTGTTAGATGCAGAAAAGAACGAACCAAATGACGACCCTGCTGACATCCTTACACGAATCAAGAAAACAAGACAAAGCGAGAGGATGGCAAACAGGTAATTTATAAGCAGACAGAGTTACTTTAAACGTTTCTCAAACCTATTTTATAATTAAACCTCGTTTATTTTGCTATTATCCTTTAAGGAAAAGACCTCTCAATGAAAGCTCAAAGTCAAGTAAAAAGCTGAAGTCATCTAGGAACTCCCACGTCACCAGAGAGAAAAAACTGGACAGCTTACTCAAAGCAATCCCCGCCGTTCTTGATGCGCCTCAAAGTGCTGCATGAGAGCACCAGAAAGCATTAAAAAGCTGGAGGGCAGTCCATGGTCTTGACGTGACAGATTCTTCGTCAGATGAAGACTAGCACCTTATAGGCTTTATGAGTTCTGTTCACGTTATTAATAAATAGACATTAAGCATCACGTTTTTTCTGGCCGGCATAAGCAGGTTTTTGTTCTTTCCCTGTAATTTAACTAGTACCTTTTAGAAACCTTCTCAGCAAAGACAAAGGTTATTTCCTTATTTATCTATTGCTTCTTGAAAAGCTTTTCAACTTCTTTTTGCTTTTTTTTCGTTTGCGTAGCACAAATGTTTGTAGACAACACGAGATGTTTGCTGAATCTCTCAAATATCTTGTTTTGTTCTGAATTTCAACGCATTGGTTATGTGCACAGCCTTTTCCACTGTAGAAGAACTAACAGAGAACTTGAATAAAATCCTGATTTTCCCTACAGAGGAGAGGGTAAAGAGTTAGTAAGTGTTTACAGGCAGTGAACAATCTCAGTAGGCATCCACATTTCAACTATATGTTAGCGATACGTACGTGTCCATGCAGAAATAAAACTTCTCGAAAATAATAACCGTCGTGGTATTCAACATTATATGCTAGCATTCTTAGTCCTTTTATAAATTTAAGGGCCAGCATTTACATTAGTATATTATAAACGCAACTTTTTTATATAAATGCGTTTCAACGGGACGAGATTTTATTCTCGAGCACACTGCTCGTCAGTTAAGCTAATAAAACAGGTAGTGTTAAAGATATTAATTGTGCAATACCTTAAGTTAAATAGAAATGGTCTACTGAAAGCTGTTTCATTATTTTATTGAATTTTCTGGTCATAACGATGATTCTAGCCTTATTCCGCTGGTTTATGCTTATCCGCTAGTACATGCCTATTCCGCTCATTTGCCGCTAAATCGAAAATGTCTACTTAAAAATGTTTTAAAAACAAAGTAATATGTGGAACAGATCTTTCCAATGTGCATGAAAGAATTTTGTTAACAAAACAGAATATTTACTTCCCGTACAGTAAATTCTTTTCAGCGCTTTCCACATTTTGTTTATAAAACGTGCCATGAGATAACTATTTAAAAGTTATACCCTAAAAACGTAAAAACGGTTTTTAATTCGTATTTAAAACACGCTGTTATGGCTTTTTTCACTTTTTTCACGGACAAATTACACTAATATGTCAAAAAAACTTGGAAACCAAACAAAAAGAATCTTTGAAAAGCAATATAAGTTTTACGGTTAAAAATTAAAACATTTACGGTTTTATCAACAGTTTCAAGTTAATAATAAATTGTTTGGTATGTTAACATGTTCAAAGATGTTTTAACATGTTTAAATTAACTTTGTCGAAAAAGCATTTCAAAAAACAAAACACTTACAAAATATGTTTCAGTATGTGCAAAAAAACAATTCCTAATAGACACGTAAAACTTATGTTCTGTATACTAAATTCTTTTTAATATCATTTATTAAACATTTGAACATGCTTGAAACAGCATTATCGAACAGTTGTTGTTATAAAATGCATCAAGAGGTTTCGAATAAAAAGTACTCAATTTGAACATATTTAAATGTGAATCAAAAAATAAATTATACCTTAAAAGGTTTTAAAAATATTTAACAAAAAACTCCGTGATTTATAGTACATTAAAAGAGCTTTATTCAATAACAGAAAACTAACACTCCGTAAATTTTTCTTAAAGTTAATATCTACTTAAGATTGATAAATAAATTAGTCTGAATAGCATTATCAGACATTTTTGTACTACAAAATAACAAAGAATTTACTTTTTGAAAATTATGGTAATTAAAAATTATTAAAAGAATAATAATTAAAAGTTGTCATTCAAAAACAACTAAAAAATGCGTAAATCGATAGTGTAAGCTTTCTATTTTACTTTTGAAATAGTGTTTTTTTGAGTTGGTTTTGATTATAACTGTAAATAATTATCGTATGATAATCTCTAGCACAAAGCGCGAAACATTTATTGTATTTATTATTTTTAACTTTTTAACTGTAAAATATTTCAGCTTTGAAGCTTTCTATGCTACCTAAAATTGTTTTTGGTTTCAGTCTTCCTGTGCAATCTGAAAAATATTTTTAGCTTGTGCATTCTTTGTTATCTGGTTTGTGCTTTCTGTGCTTCCTAAATAACGTTCTTGGTTTTAGGGTTATATTTATTTAAACATGTTTTGGTTTTGTGTTTTTTGTGTTTAGTGGAAAAATTTGAGTTATGGGCTTGCTATGCTACCTGTATAAAATTTTAGTTATGAGTTTCCTTGGTTACTTAGAATTTTTTAAAAAGATTTGGACTACCTGGTTTACCTGGAAAATCTCTTGCTTGTAGGGTTCCTGTGTTGTTTTGGGGCTTTCTGTGTTTCCTGGTTAATAAACTTGGTTTTGGGCTTCCTGTGCTACCTAAAAAAATTGGGTTTTGGGCTTCCTGTGCTGCCTTAAAAAAATTTAGGTTTTTGTGCTTCTTGTCATGCCTGAAAAAAATTGGGTTTTGGTCTTCCTGTGCTGGCTAAAAAAGATTTGACATTTGGGATTCCTCTGCTAGCTAAAAAAATTTGGGTTTTGGTCTTCCTGTGCTGGCTAAAAAAATTAGGGTTTTGGGCTTTCTGTGCTGACTTAATTAAATTTGGGTTTTAGGCTTCCTGTGCTGGTTGAAAATTTTTGAAATTTGGGATTCCTGTGCTAACTAAAAAATTTGGGTTTTGGGCTTCCTTTGCTGCCTTACAAAAATTTGACAGTTGGGCTTGCTGTGCTGGCTAAAAAAATTTGGGTTTTTTGCTTCCTATGCTGACTTAATTAACTTTGGGTTTTGGGCCTCCTGTGCTGCCTTAAAAAAATTTGGGTTTTGGGCTTCCTGTGCTGCGTTAAAAAAATTTGACTTTTGGGCTTCCTGTGCTGGCTAAAAAAATTTGTGTTTTGGGCTTTCTGTGCTGACTTAATTAAATTTGGGTTTTGGGCCTCCTGTGCTGCATTAAAAAAATTTGGGTTTTGGGCTTCCTATGCTGCGTTACAAAAATTTGACTTTTGGGCTTCCTGTGCTGGCTAAAAAAATTTGGGTTTTGGGCTTTCTGTGCTGACTTAATTAAATTTGGGTTTCAGGCTTCCTGTGCTGGTTGAAAAATTTTGAAATTTGGGCTTCCTGTGCTGCCCTACAAAAATTTGACATTTGGGCTTCCTGTGCTGGCTAAAAAAATTTGGGTTTTGGGCTTTCTGTGCTGACTTAATTAAATTTGGGTTTCAGGCTTCCCGTTCTGGTTGAAAAATTTTGAAATTTGGGCTTCCTGTGCTGCCCTACAAAAATTTGACATTTGGGCTTCCTGTGCTGGCTAAAAAAATTTGGGTTTTGGGCTTTCTGTGCTGACTTAATTAAATTTGGGTTTCAGGCTTCCTGTGCTGGTTGAAAAATTTTGAAATTTGGGCTTCCTGTGCTGCCCTACAAAAGTTTGACATTTGGCCTTCCTGTGCTGGCTAAAAAAATTTGGGTTTTGGGCTTTCTGTGCTGCCTTAAATAAATTTGGGTTTTGGGCTTCCTGTGCTGCCTAACAAAAATTTGACTTTTGGGCTTCCTGTGCTGGTCAAAAAATTTGGGTTTTGGGCTTTCTGTGCTGACTTAATTAAATTTGGGTTTCAGGCTTCCTGTGCTGGTTGAAAAGTTTTGAAATTTGGGCTTCCTGTGCTGCCCTACAAAAATTTGACATTTGGGCTTCCTGTGCTGGCTAAAAAAATTTGGGTTTTGGGCTTTCTGTGCTGACTTAATTAAATTTGGGTTTCAGGCTTCCTGTGCTGGTTGAAAAATTTTGAAATTTGGGCTTCCTGTGCTGCCCTACAAAAATTTGACATTTGGGCTTCCTGTGCTGGCTAAAAAAATTTAGGTTTTGGGCTTTCTGTGCTGCCTTAAATAAATTTGGGTTTTGGGCTTCCTGTGCTGCCTAACAAAAATTTGACTTTTGGGCTTCCTGTGCTGGCAAAAAAATTTTGAATTTTTGGCTTCCTGTGCTGGCTAAAAAAATTGGGTTTTGGGCTTCCTGTGCTGGCTAAAATAAAGTTGGGTTTTGGGCCTCTCGTGCTGCCTTTAAAAAATTTGGGTTTTGGGCTTGCTGTGCTGCGTTACAAAAATTTGACTTTTGGGCTTCCTGTGCTGGCTAAAAAAAATTTAGGTTTTGGGCTTTCTGTGCTGCCTTAAATAAATTTGGGTTTTGGGCTTCCTGTGCTGCCTTTAAAAATTTGACTTTTGGGCTTCCTGTGCTGGCCAAAAAATTTTGAATTTTGGGCTTCCTGTGCTGGCTAAAAAAATTGGGTTTTGGGCTTCCTGTGCTGGCTAAAATAAGTTTGGGTTTTGGGCCTCCTGTGCTGCCTTAAAAAAATTTGGGTTTTGGGCTTCCTTTGCTGCGTTACAAAAATTTGACTTTCGGGCTTCCTGTGCTGGCTAAAAAAAATTGGGTTTTGGGCTTTCTGTGCTGATTTAATTAAATTTGGGTTTTAGGCTTCCTTTGCTGGTTGAAAAATTTTGAAATTTGGGCTTCCTGTGCTGCCCTATAAAAATTTGACATTTGGGCTTCCTGTGCTGGCTAAAAAAATTTAGGTTTTGGGCTGTCTGTGCTGCCTTAAATAAATTTGGGTTTTGGGCTTCCTGTGCTGGTTGAAAAATATTTAAAATTTGGGCTTCCTGTGCTGCCCTACAAAAATTTGACATTTGGGCTTCCTGTGCTGGCTAAAAAAATTTAGGTTTTGGGCTTTCTGTGCTGCCTTAAATAAATTTGGGTTTTGGGCTTCCTGTGCTGATTGAAAAATTTTGAAATTTGGGCTTCCTGTGCTGCCCTACAAAAATTTGACATTTGGGCTTCCTGGGCTGGCTAAAAAAATTTAGGTTTTGGGCTTCCTGTGCTGCGTTACAAAAATTTGACTTTTGGGCTTCCTGTGCTGCCTTACAAAAATTTGACATTTGGGCTTCCTGTGCTTTCTAAAAAAATTTAGGTTTTGGGCTTTCTGTGCTGCCTTAAATAAATTTGGGTTTTGGGCTTCCTGTGCTGATTGAAAAATTTTGAAATTTGGGCTTCCTGTGCTGGCCAAAAAAATTTGACATTTGGGCTTCCTGTGCTGGCCAAAAAATTTTGAATTTTGGGCTTCCTGTGCTGGCTAAAAAAATTTGGGTTTTGGGCTTTCTGTGCTGACTTAATTAAATTTGGGTTTTAGGCTTCCTGTGCTGGTTGACAAATTTTGAAATTTGAGCTTCCTGTGCTGCCCTACAAAAATTTGACATTTGGGCTTCCTGTGCTGGCTAAAAAAATTTAGGTTTTGGGCTTTCTGTGCTGCCTTAAATAAATTTGGGTTTTGGGCTTCCTGTGCTGCATAACAAAAATTTGACTTTTGGGCTTCCTGTGCTGGCAAAAAAATTTTGAATTTTGGGCCTCCTGTGCTGCCTTAAAAAAAATTGGGTTTTGGGCTTCCTATGCTGGCTAAAATAAATTTGGGTTTTGGGCTTCCTGTGCTCCTTTTAAAAAATTTGGGTTTTGGGCTTCCTGTGCTGGCTAAAAAAATTTGGGTTTTGAGCTTCCTGTGCTGACTTAAATAAATTTGGGTTTTGGGCTTCCTTTGCTTCCTTACAAAAATTTGACATTTTGGGCTTCCTGTGCTGGCTAAAAAAATTTGGGTTTTGGGCTTCCTGTGCTCCTTTTAAAAAAATTGGGTTTTGGGCTTCATGTGCTGGCTAAAATAAATTTGGGTTTTGGGCCTCCTGTGCTGCCTTAAAAAAATTTGGGTTTTGGGCTTCCTGTCCTGCGTTACAAAAATTTGACTTTTGGGCTTCCTGTGCTGGCTAAAAAAATTTGGGTTTTGGGCTTTCTGTGTTACCTGGAAAATTTCTTGGTTGTGGGTTTCCTGTGTTATTTTGAATTTTTCTAAAGTTTTGGGATTCCTTGGTTACCTGGAAAAAATTATGGAAATTTTTTTCGTTTTTGGCTTCCTGAAAATGTTTTTGGGTTTTGGGCTGTCTGTGTTCCTGGAAAATAATTTTGGTTTTAGGTTTCCTTTGCTACCTGGAAATGTTTTGGTTTTGGGCTTCCTGTGTTACCTGGGATTCTTTTGGTTTTAGGCTTGCTGTATTTTTCCAGAGAAATGTTCTCTTTTGCGTTGGGTTGAACAGAAAGAATAACTAGTAATGATGAAAAGGTAAACCGTGAAAAGATGAAGAAACTTACTGACGTTTCGGATGCTAGCCCTTTGTAGGATATCCGAGTCTTGTCCAAGTAAAAGCGAGGAAGAATAACTTTGGCTTTTCGGGTACCCTGTGTGTTTAACCGACTGCTTGCTCTTGGGTACCCTGTGTTTACGAAAGGAGACAAAATTAATATGACAAAAGCAAAATATTATATTGGGGAAACTAAAGTAGACTGGGAAAGCTAAAGTTTGCGTTTTGGACTGAAAAGTTTTAAGCCTGGATCTTAATATGGAATTGATATGTAGCACTCTGACAGTACAATGAATAAAATAGAGGTAAGTCGAATGTAAATACCAATAGTGTGGAATAAAAGTAACCTAGCTCTTGTAATCTTGCTTTTATTTGTAATATTTGGGTTTAGACCGAGTTTTCTTTCGGTTAGAATGGGAGATTTTTGTTGTTGACCCATATGGATCAATGTTTCTCGACTACGATTCAAGATATACATTATATATGAAGGAACTAACGAAATTTTACGAATGTTATGGAACACATATTGATATTCGGGCTCAAAACTGCCTTATAAATTTCGGCTCTTCGAATGTCTTACCTGTTGCAAAGTCTCCACACTTAACATGATAATGACTGTATAGAACTATAACTTCTCTTGCACGTGCAACATGGTCGTTGACATGTCATTTACATGTATGATCACTAGGCCTCTGGAGATATGACAGTGAAGACTGTAGAAAACTTGTGGATTCTCACATATAATAAGGTCAAGTCAAATGACTCTTCTAATTTGGCATTGGAAGGTCTTGAAGCTACATGATTTGCCCCCACCTTGTTCTATTATGGCAGCTACTACCTGAGATTGGATCAAGTGAGGTTATTGAATGAAGATAAAACAGAGATAAATAGAGTTTTGCTATGCATAGGATGCTTTGGAATTTAAAAGTGCTGTATTAATTAATGAACAAGGATTTGATCGTTGTGTATGAGAATGTGTATGAAATATATATTTGTACTGCGGTTGTAATGTGTCAAATTGAGCTGATCCTCATTTGATCATTGTTGGTCATTCGGTGTGGACTGAAATATTTATTGGTATTATTTATAAACAGAATTTTAAATGCCCATTTCTTTGAACAGTTACTTGTACCTGAGATTGAGAATGAGTTAACTTACTTTGTGTGCAACACCTGTATACATTTTTATTTAGCATGGGAGTTTTGAGATTTCCGAGTACTTTGTATCTTGGAATTTTCATGGCCAGCTTGAAGGTTTGTTTGATTGAAGTGTGTTACATGTGTGGTAGAATAGGAGCTCATTGAAGGCCATGGAACTTATTCCACTCTGAAGATTCAAAATATTGAGGAACATGAATGCTAACTTCTTCAATTTTGTCATTAATAGATTGGTTGTTATTGTCTTTTTTTCTACTGTTAGCCTTGGGTACCTGTTGGAAAAACAAGGGACTCAACAAAGGACTGCATGTGCCAGTTCATTTACTATCTTCGTCAGTAGCTTGGTGCAGATTGGACAGCATTGGTTTACTTGTTAAAAACAGGATATACATGGAAACTTAATGAGGCAGTCTTATTGCATCTTCATTATTATCCAGTTAGCTCAGTGGTAAGAGTGTCAGTCCGTAGTTCAAGCCTCAGCTGGACCAAAAGAACTCAAGAGAAGGTGCTGCCTTTGTAACTACATCTGTAAATGGTTAGACTTTCAAGTCTTCTTGGAGGGACTTTAAACCGGACCATAGGCCCTGTCTTCCAACCCTTCCTAACCTGCAGTAAAATGTCCATTTTTCCATTCCACATAAAAGAACCTGTTGAATTATTCGTGTAAGAGTAGGTGTTTTTACCCAGTTCTACATCCTATCCCAATTTGGAGACATAATACTAATCCACTAATTAACAACTCACTCATGATTTTTAAGCTGCATGGCTGCTCATTACACCTTAATATGCAGCTCGTAAAGTCCTCCACTGTCATAAATGTAAAGCACATTGAGAAGTTGTAAAATGCTCTTTATAAGAACCTCCGTTATTATTATTATCTGGACTAGAGTGCACACCATGTATCTGTGAAATAATAACTAGCCATGCATGTACGTTTAAAAGCTGTATTATTTTAGTTATCAACTATTAATAGTTTTAAACTAGCCAAGAAGGTAGAGATACATTATTAGCTTTCGTTCCCAATGTTCTGCCCCACTAATATCCACTATTTTATAAGATAATAGCAGCAAAATATCTGAAATTAGACAAGACATTTTTGGTTTTGTTTCACAGATTTATGGTGTGCACTCTCTATGACCAAATCCACATTCTGGAAAGTCACATAATTTGTGTTGATTGGGAAGGTTCTTGGGAAAATCAAGGTAAAATTTTAATTTTCCTCTGGTTTTCCTACCTTATTTATTTCCTGTTGAAGCTGTGATGAAAAGAAATTACTATATGTTACAGCACAAGCACATGAATACATTGGTATATGTATGTTGTAAAGATATTATCAACCCTTATGCAACTTCCTTGAGATTGGCCTTAAAGTGTATATCAAGGATAAAACTATATTCTCAAAATCACATGTATATGTGAACAGTGTAGTAGTATGGTTGCAGTATTTTGGTACGGGGTCTTCTCTTTGCAAAGATATAATGATTTGAAATATCAATATGCAAATGATATGACGTAAACTCCAGAATGTGTTACATTTTTGCAGTGCGATTTAGGACAACTAAGTGTTCTGAAGTGAAATAGCCCAAAGGTGTACAAAGCCATATATTTCAGTTATAAGGATGATTTGCAAATGGAAAAAAACGCATTACTTTTCACAATAGCATTTTTGTATAATAAATATATTAGTCTTGCATTTATTTCATCTCATTTGCATATTGGTATTTCAAGTGTTTAGATCACCGAAAAGAAAATTTCACATACAAAAATACAATCATAGCACTACACTATTCACATAGTGATTTTGAAAAAAAAATCTTGATATAATTTAACTTAATTAATAATGTTTTATTGGGGACACTGTCATCACATAGCATATTATTTATGGGCAGGGGGGAGGGCTATAAAATTGCTTTCACCTGACCCCTTTTCATTTATTGTGAAATTTTCACTATGATATATTTAGCTATCATTGCCAGCTCCACCTTGACATTGATAAAAGGATGGTATCTAGAAGAGAATTATTAGTTATGTTTATAATTGTCACTAGCTAATCAGGGGACTCAGAAAAAATTCTGAGTCAATTGAACAGGAAGCAAACCTGTGACCTTCCGGATACCGTCCAGGTGAGTCTGTAATCAAGACAAACTAGTAGGATTTCCATCCATTTTAGAATGGCACAAAGGTATGATAATTGCATGATGGAGGTCAATAACGAGCAGCGTTTTATTAATAAATATTGTCAACAAAGATCATAAAGTCTTCATTACCAGAAAAGCAGGAACAGGGAAAATGTTTTTCAAAAAAAAATACCAAGAGTACCCCAAAGTCTTGAAAGAAAATTTCAGATAATCTGTCTCACTGGAATGGCCCTTGAGAGCTACTCAAGTTATCTGAAATGGACTGAAATCCTGCTGGTTTCTCTTCTTCCCTCTCCCCAGGTTGGTTGTAGCAAATGACTGCGTTCAACCCTGTCGCTTGCTTTTGGAATTTAAAATGTTAATTAATTCAAAATTTTTAATCATGTCTCGTCGCAGTGCATACAGAAAAAGTTGAAAAGAAGCTTAAAGGAAAGACAATTTATTCAAGAATCAACCATCCATTTTAGATCGGTTTAGTAATTTGTATAATATTGAGCTCCAAGTGAGGGTCTATGTGAATTTTGGTGGCCGGAGTTGCACACCTTTCCATTTATTATCAGGGGCGGATCCAGGATCTTGTTCAGGGAGGGGAGGGGAGCTGCACACAAATTTATCCCAGGGATGAGTGCATCCCTTAGAATCAAAGGGAAAAACAGTATTTAGTTATCTTTGAAGTAGGGACACAAAGTCGAACCAAAGAGGGATGCGCACCCCCTGCACCCCTCCCCTGGATCCGCCACTGATTATACAATCAAAAACACAATTTCTGACTCAAATCAATATAGGAAAGAAAACTATTTTGTGTAGCAAAGATTATGCAATAAGGGCAAGTTTAGTGTGTGCTAACTGTTGATCCAAAAGGGGTTGTTCCCACTTGATATGCATAGCCTCTTTGATTTTTAACTACTTATCAGTTTGAACAGAGTCGATAATTGCAAAGCCACATTCTGAGTAAGCATTTTGACAGTCTGCCGAGGCTTTAAGATGTGTGAGGACATGAGAATTTTGGTCCCCTAAGAGACGTCTTTTGATGTGTGTTTTTAGGTGTCGGCGAGTTTCACCAATTATAACAAACATTACAGTTTGCATATGTAAATTTATAAATAACACGCGAGCACATATCATTGGGGATTACATCCTTAATGTTAAATAAACTGCCTATTTTGCAAGTGGTGGCAAAATACAAGCTTGATATCAATGTTGGTACAATATTGTCTCACTAATCTGCTGATCCTCTTTTGAGTAATGTTAGAGAACTCACCAATAAAAGAGAGTTTGTAATACCTTTAAATTAGATGTAGTATTCAAAATCTTATTTAAGTAATGCTTGATGGTTTTGTCAATAAGACCTTGCGGATCATGACGAGCTACACGGCCTAGTTACCGGCGAGAAGCAGCACTTTCAAAGTGCTGGTCTCAAATTTCGTTTCTATTCATTGCATAGGGAATACTTGTGTAATGCATGTCATCGTACGGATTAACACAGCATGCCACTATCAATGGACGGCACATTTATACATCACTACTAAAGCAGTATTTACGTCGTTATAAGATATCATGTGACTCTTCTGTAGCGCTTTATTTGAAAGGGTCACTGAGAACGTTTCGATGAACTATTGGGCCAGATCAAAGGATTTCAGGTTTTTCTTACACATTATCACTGCTCTAGCCCTTTTACTGTTATTTTATGTATGTGATGTGCGTTTATTGTCTTTGTATTAGATCTGTAGGCAGCATTTATGCTTAGGTACTTGTATACCTGTATAATTTGCTTGCTTACTTAGATCACTGTGTTTTGCGATAGATCTGTAGGCAGCATTTATGCTTAGGTACTTGTATACCTGTATAATTTCCATGCTTACTTAGGTCACTGTGTTTTGCCATAGATCTGTAGGCGCATTTATGCTTAGGTAATTGTATACCTGTATAATTTGCTTGCTTACTTAGATCACTGTGTTTCGTGATAGATCTGTAGGCAGCATTTATGCTTAGGTACTTGTATACCTGTATAATTTGCATGCTTACTTAGGTCACTGTCCGTGTTTTGTGATAGATCTGTAGGCACATTTATGCTTAGGTACTTGTATACCTGTATAATTTGCATGTTTACTTAGGTCACAGTCCGTGTTTTGTGATAGATCTGTAGGCACATTCATGCTTAGGTACTCGTATACCAATGTATAATTTGCATGCTAACTTAGATCACTGTGTTTTGTGATAGATGTGTCCAGTTTCTGTTTTGTAATACGTCTGTTCTTAGCTTGTGTTGTACTTTTCATAAATGTTTATTTCAATGAAATTGTTTCATTGGCACTTTTAATCCTACAGGTAATAAGTGATTATATGACAAGTATATTATGCTTTGGGTGTCTTATTGGGACTTTCATAGCCGAGCAACCTATTTGTGCGATCGACTTGGTTTATAACTCTAAATAGATCGATTGTAGGCATATTTTTACAGATGCTTGATTTTTTTGCCTGGCATTCGTCATCTTGGCATCACAGAAATCGGATTAGCTATTATCTGTAGCAACCAAGACTACATGCTGTTTACCATAAAATAGGCTCTCCAGCTCGTCATGGAAATTTTTTTTATGTCAACATGAAAGCCTGGCCAAGTGTTATTGATCTTTTAAATGCGATCAATCAAAGTGCACAATAAACCAACTTTCTATGATAGTGGTGAAAAACTAATATAGTTGGTAAATAGACCTATGAATGTTTTCTTTCCATAAACAGATGTTAAAGTACGGTCACTAGAGTATCTATACGTATACCAAGAAAGGGCAAAACATTATGATCTTGTTTCTCCATAGTAAATTTGATGTTGTTGCATGCTTAGAATTATTAATGTAGTCAAAATCCTTTAAAGCATCCATTTTGTTTTTGAATAAGAAAAAAGTGTCATTAACATATCTACGGTAAAACATTAAAGAGGATTCCTTATAGTTATTGAGCCAAATTTCTTTATGGTGTCCCATAAATAAATTGGCCAATAACAGGGCAAGGGGAGAACCCATGGCCACTCCGTCAACCTGCTCGTAATATAAACTCTGGTGGAGGACACCGGGAAAAAAGTACCAGGGATGCTTGTCGGAAATTTCCAAAAACACCCCTAAAAGATACCAGAAGTCTTTAAAAAAGGGCGTGGCTGAATGATTTTTAACCCCTAAGAGATATCACAACAAATAATAATAAGTTTCATATAAAAGGCACCTAGGAAAAGCCATATCGATGCACGCTTCTCTCCTTTTCCGACACCCTAAGAGATACCAGAAAAATGCTGATTTTCAAAAATTCGCATTTAACACCCTAAAAGATACCAAATCGCGGTTTTTTATCCCTAATAGATACGACGAGCATCCCCGGTACTTTTTTCCCAGAGTCCCCCCCGGGATAAACCACAAAAAAGGAAATGGGTACCCGTTGTTGCTAAGGTAAATAATTGAATTCGCCGATTGTGATCTTAATACATCAGGTTTACCCTCTTTAATTTAGCGAACTGCAAGATAGATGCTTTCTTTCACAGGAATATTAGTAAAAATAAGCTTTCTATGTCAAAAGATACCATGAAATGATTGTTGGTGTATAATGAATTGATTTCTTTGACAAAGTTAAAGCTATCATTAATCAAAGAGGCTATGCATATCAAATGGGAACAACCCCTTTTGAATCAACAGTTAACACATTAAACTCACCCTTAATTATTGTGTAATCTTTGCTACTCATAATAGTTTTCTTTTTTATATTAGGCACCAAATTCTCACGTGCTCATTAGCTAAATATATAATCTAGGTTATATTATTACATCATTAACATCCACTGAATGAAAGCGGCATGTATGCCGAAGCATGTTTGGATTAAAGAAACTTGTTTATTTCTGAAAATTGTTTCTTCACCACTCATTAACAAATCATGAAGTTACCAATCATCTACTATAAGTTAAAAATGCAATCATTACCTTAGGTGTTCCTCTTTCAATAAGCACTAAAAAAGGCAATTTTCTATCTTTAAAATAAGAAGATATAACTAGCTAAAAACTAGTATGAGCTGTGTCGGTGTTTCTAATGAAACAGTAATGATAAAAAGGTAAATTATACACCCTGAAAAGATGAAAAAACGGAGTGAAAGACGAAGGACTAGCGTCTGAAACTTTAGTAAGTTTTTTCATCTTTTCACGGTGTATAATTTACCTTTTTACCATTACTGTATCTTTAAAATAATATATTTTTAAAAGGTTGTTGCAGACATTAATGAAAAAACAACCAAATGTTTGAGTCATCTTTTTATAAGCAAATATATTTTCTAACATCGTTAGGGACTAAGGTATCCGGTCATTTGGGGAGACAGTCGTTTCGAGACAGGTCGTTTCGAGACACTAAGATACAGGTTCGAGACAGGCATATATCCGTTTCGATACACCTCATACACCGTTCAAAATATATCATATATAGAGGATATTACAGGTTCAAAACGATCTTATAAAGATAAGTATTTATTGCTATGTTGAGATACAAGGATACCAGACCAAACGTTACCAAGTTTTCAGGAAAATTATTGACTCGAAAACAACAAGAATGTTCGACTCGTCAAAACTACCAGATCTTAGTCAGAACTCTATGATTTTTTCCAAAATCTTTATCAGCAACTCACATTAAAGTTAGAGAATATACTAGTATAACCTTTATTTTTATCAAGGTGAAAGGATATGAATTCGATCCACGTCGGGTCAAAAAAAAACCCATCAGAGTAGATTCATCGAGCTTTGAGCTCCAAGCGGATCAAAATCTACCTATCACAGCACTTTATTGGCTTTTTTAAACTCCTAACCAGCAAAGACGCACAACTGTTTACGTTGGGTTAGTTACCAAAGGCGCAAGTATCGGCAGCTCCAAGAAAAAATTTTCAGCAACTGGGAAAGATATGAGAACGACAACCATGCCAGACGACTGCTGAGGGCCTATTAACATTAATGGTGCAGGCCCGAGAGGCTAAACTCAACAAAAACAAAAACAAAAAAATGGCTCCTTTAGGAGCCGACTTAATGCTTCTAAATGTCAGTAATTCATATGCTTTTACCTTGATAAAAATAATAAAGATTTTAGATGCACTATACACCGACGAAACCACACCAACATACAAAAAATTATGGAGTTCTGATTAAGATCTGGTAGTTTTGACGAGACGAACATTCTTATTGTCGAGTCAAAATATCTCGTCCGCGTCTAAAGTTTTTGAGCTAGTCATTTGCGTGTTTCTCTCTAAACTTGGATCCCCTTTCATATATATCTAAAAATTCTTCATAAAGTTTAGAAGATGTGGGTTTCTAATAAAGATTTTGGGAAAAATCAAAGAGTTCTGACTAAGATCTGGTAGTTTTGACGAGTCGAACATTCTTGTTGTCGAGTCAAAATATCTCGTCCGCGTCTAAAGTTTTTGAGCTAGTCGTTTGCGTGTTTCTCTCTGAACTTGAATCCCCTTTCATATTTATCTAAACATTCTTCATAAAGTTTAGAAGATGTGAGTTTCTGATAAAGATTTTGGGAAAAATCATAGAGTTCTGACTAAGATCTGGTAGTTTTGACGAATCGATTCTTGTTGTCGAGTCAAAATATCTTGTCCTCGTCTAAAGTTTTTGAGCTAGTCGTTTGCGTGTTTCTCTCTAAACTTGAATAATATTTATTTTTATTTCATATTTATCTAAAAAAATTTCATAAAGTTTAGAAGATGTGAGTTTCTGATAAAGAGTTTAGATAAAAATCATAGAGTTCTGATTTAAAGATCTGGTAGTTTGACGAGTCGAACATTCTTGTTGTCGATTGACGAGTTTTCGAGTCAATAATTTACGGAAAACTTGGTAACGTTTGGTCTGGTATCCTTGTATCTCAACATAGCAATAAATACTTATCTTTATAAGATCGTTTTGAACCTGTAATATCCTCTATATATGTTATATATTGAACGGTGTATGAGGTGTATCGAAACGGATATATGCCTGTCTCGAACTTGTATCTTAGTGTCTCGAAACGACCTGTCTCGAAACTGACTGTAACCTGAGGCTTTGCGATCTTGTGTTTAACTTAAGCTTACTCACGAAATTAGATGAAAACTGTGTAGCTCCATGTCTTAGAAAATAAGAGATTACTTTGAATCTCAGTGGGAAGAACAGTGTAAACTTTCCATGTACCAAAAGCCACAAATTTATAAACTATATTGAAATACTTCAACTCGTGTTGTTGTGGCGCCATTTTGAATGCACAGGGACCCCAATCGAATCATAATATATGAGAAAGAGAAAAGCGAGAAAAGGATTCAATTTATTTCTAGTTTTTTTTTTCAGAAAAGCATGCAGCACAAACTATGCATAACTAACATAAACATGTGGTTAAGTCAAAATTGATACTCAAAGTGATATTCATGCTAATGACATTTTTCTAGTACAGCTGTTATTCAGCACCAGAAGCACCAGACTGTTATAACTCGACAGCAAAACATAAGGAAAACGCTTCAAAGAATTTTAAACCCCGTACTTCTCTTACCTCATTGAAAGAAGTTTAAAAGTAAAACCTTTGGCGCTAAATTTTTTTCTCTACTTAAGTAGAATGAAACAATTACTTTGTAGTTTCCTTGATATATTTATTTTAATTTTTGAGGGGAGCCTCGCATGGGTACTCCATGCACATCCCGTTTATGCCTCTCCCCTTTGGTTTTCTACAGCCTTGTCCTTTTCTGCCATTTTTGTAATTATTTTCTCTTGTTGATTGTAGATTGCCAATAAAGCTGTTAAATTAAATAAAATAAAATAAAACAAAAACAATGTGTTGGAGACATTACACTAGTAGTTTGGTGGTAGTTTTTCTCTCGACATCTTACTCAACAAAAAACTTGCGACTGAAATATCCCAGCTTTGTGAATATCATTTACAAATGCCAACTGTGAAGTTTTTTTTGGAAAAATGAGTTGCCTCTATCAATTTAAAGATAACAGTTTGAAATTTAGCTGCACATTTACTTTTAAAAAAAGTTACGAAATCATTGGGGGGCCCAGACCCCCCCCCCCCCCTCCCCACCTTATGTACTGTGCTGTACTTGTTATTGGTCTCTTATCATTTTGTTAGTTACATATTTATGTAAATTAAAGGGGGACTAGCATGAAAATCTTTGGGAATTTAATTCGGCTGAAACTGAAATGGAATAATTTAATAATAACTAGATAAAAAAAATTTCTTAATATTCCAATGGGAAATTTTACAAATTTTTATAGATGTGTGTGACATCATACACTCAACACTAAACATCACTCCATACATTTTGTCGTAAATACCTTCATGTTTTACTTTAATTCTATTTAAGCCCTTTAAGGTCCTCTCATTAGCACTCCCATATATGGACTATACAGGGATGATACGCTGAACAGGGTATGGTTTTTCGAGTTTCTTGTCATAAACAGGGAAAGCAATTTCACTCAAATTCCAAGTTCTTCCTGAGTTTCCTGTCATATTCAGGGTTTCTACTTTCGTATTGACCGAAACTGGTTATTATGGTCATCAAAAAAAAACAATATGCGAGCTGACATGATAATTGAAACAGGAACACAGCACAATTAATTAATATATCTTTTGTCATTTTAAACAGGGTCTATAATTTTGAGTTTTTTTGTCATAAACAGGGTACACCTTTCAGAATCCCAGCGGAACACCCCTACCCAAATCCTGGCGGAGTACCCCCCCCCCCCCCCCCGGGCTTCTTAGGGACTTCATGTCCATAACTTGTGGTTAGAATCATTTTATGGCCGTTTCTTTTCTTCAATACTGAGTATAAAATGAGAAGATATTTTGATTACAATAAAAACCCCAGAGAAATGTATGGAGTAAAGTTTAGTGTGGAGTGTATGACATCACAGATTTTCACATATAAGACTATGGTATAACTTTTAAGCAGTTCTATGAATATTTTGTGAAAAAAGATCAATTGCTTGAGAATTTGTTTACTAAAAAATTGATGAAAATTGGATTTGAAAGAGCCCATTGAGAGATAAGACCTTAGGCACCTAGAGTATTAAGATAGCTTTAGCTTTAATTTTTTGAGATATAACCTATAATGTCCTCAACACATATTTGGCAGTTTAAAAGTCTGCTATGATGAAAATTGGATTTTAAAGAGTCCTATTGAGAGATAAGACCTTAGGCACCTATGCATTATTGCTAGAGTATGCTTCCCCCTGGATTAGGGGTGGTCAATATTCAAGCAACGCAATATTTTTAATATAGCCTTCAGGGTTCCTGCATTTCATTACCAAAATATTTGAGGAAAAATGAGGGATTTGAATTGTTTTTAATGTGGAATTGGCCATTACAGTTCGTTTGGGCAGTTTCTCTACATTTAAACCTAACTGTAAAACTTGAATGAAAACAAACTTGGAATACATATTATGCAAATTGAAAATTTACTGTTTATTAGATTAATACAGTATCTAGTTGTGTATTAATTATAGTTTTGAAATCTTTCTTCAATCGCTAAACATTGTAATCATGAAAGTCTTTTTGTAGTTTTCAAACTAAAGAATCATTTTATTATGTACTAAATAATTTAGAAATGCTTTTCTGCTGTGAAGTAAAAAGCCAATAGTAACTTTCCTACAAACCCAATATTCTTCCTGGAACTATAAAGCTTAAAAATGTAGAGTTTTTCTCTGTGTTTTTCACAGCATAGCAGGGAAATCGAAGCAGCATGCTTTTGAAATTGACATGCAAAAATAATTTGTTTTGAAAAAAATAGGAACACAATCTCTTTGTACCTAATGATCAAAAAATAGGGAGCATAAAGTTACAAATGTACATATATTTTATAGCCAACTATTAGAGTCATGGTAGTACTGTAGGGGTTTATTTTAGTGGTTATTTCAGTAAAGAAACAAAAAAAGTGACGATTTAGAATGGAAATTTATCAAAATCTTTTGAAAAGACTTTTTTTTCCCTTGTGTTAGTAAAATCATGACGTCATCACTTTTTAAAGACTTTTAACTAAACATTAAAGGTAGTACCGGACAGAAAGAATTCATACATGAACTTGTTTTAAATAGTCCTTTAAAGATGTTCAAAAAAGCAAAAAAAAAGGGTCACCAACTTGGTTCTCAAGTTATAAGAGATTCAATCAGGGGGTTATATTCACATGATTCAGATTTTGTTCCAAATATACCTACTGAAGGTTTTGTATGAAAAGTGAAGGATTCCAACAATCAAGAAGCCTAGTCGAGTAATCTAAACGATGGGTCTTAATTTCATCTAGAATTTCAAGTTATAAAATTTATTTGAGGAGTTGCAAATAAGCTTGAAACTGAATTCTAGAAGCAAAATTATTGTATGCAATTCTGCACCTCAAAATATGTCCCTGGTTATAACATGTCTAGAATTTGGAATTAGCGAGTATTCATGCAGCTTTGCAGTGAGATGTTCTAATAAAAACAGGTCTTATCTCAAAACCTATTGAGTTTGGTAAGTCTGTTAGTAGTAGAGATATTGTAGTTCAATTTTCGGTGCATAAAATATCAATTATTAGCTAGTTCAAATTTGAACAACATTAGAGTCGAGCTGGAGTACAAGTCCAGTAAATGGTTCGAAAATTCGAAAGTTCGAAAAGGCTAAGTTGGTTGGTGTATTAAAACAATTACCAAGGGAAGAAATGGATTTCAGCTCTAGGGTAAGTTTCACAATACATGCAGTAAATCAGCAGAGAAACTAATATTGAAATTTTTGGGGGTTGCTAAATTGCGAGTCTGCGAGCCTGAGTCTCTGATATGCGAGCCGCAAGCCTTTTTTAGCGCCAATACATATTTTCGCGCCAAA
Organism: Actinia tenebrosa; assembly: GCF_029948245.1. Taxonomy (NCBI): domain Eukaryota; kingdom Metazoa; phylum Cnidaria; class Anthozoa; order Actiniaria; family Actiniidae; genus Actinia; species Actinia tenebrosa. The sequence goes on along the minus strand of NW_028292586.1, from coordinate 9,762,640 downwards.
ACATGAATATTATAGTCTAGAATTCAAGATTGAGGATGCCTGTGAAAAGGTGAGTAAAGTAAACTCTCATTTAGTTAGAAATCTGCTCAAAAATATTGGATTTTTTATCTTAAAAATCCTTTAATGACCAAATTATAATAATGTCTCATAACTGAGGAATTGCTTTAGAATTTCAGAGTTTATGCTCTCAGAGCTGGATATTTTATGCCCAATCGATGCTTCTGAGCAACCGCTAGAACTCGAACTGGAGTATTGAATTACAAGACTTAACAAAAGAATTTGTATAAAAACTTACTTGAATTCCACTTATTCCTGGTCCTTCAAAGTCATCAATTTGCTGTTTAAGATATTTGTTGTTTTGAAAAAGGTTTGATAAGTTTTGTTATAATTATGTCATTATGGCCTAATCCAGTAAGTAAGATATATTTTAATTTGTAGAAATACATTGGATGCTCAATCCATAAAGTACTATCCTTTTGAAGGTATACCACTGACCTAGCCTTCCAATTTCACTGGTGGAATTTGTTTTAGAGGTTTAAACCAGATAAATATGAATGTGTAACAACGTTATTCACTAAATTAAACAGGACGTAGAACTCTTGATCATTTTTAAGTTTGCAGTAACTTAAACGGCGTCATAGTTATAGGAGTTAACTTATCTCCCAGGTTCGTGCATCCACCAGGTAGGTGAATATGAACCAGATAGTAATCTCCTACAAAAAAAAGGTTCAAAATTACGAAAGTCGTATGCTTAGACTGAAGGCTCGCAAAATAGGCTTGTGGCTCGCACACAAAGGCTCGGACTCGCAGACTCGCACTTTAGTTATCCTCGAAATTTTTCACTGGATTACTTTCACCTGATGTTTTTGGTTTACTGTGTTAGTGTTCAGTTGGCTAGACAATAAAGCTAGACACATGAAATACCGGCTATAACTTCAATACCGGTACCATTTTTGATAATGTTCACGAGAGATATGCATATTATAATTTATTTTAATCGACTCATGAATCACAGACTCACGACTCATGACTCATTGACTCACCGGACTCATAAAACAGACGACCTCATTCTTATAAAGTCATATATTTGTCAACAAAACTGACCAGCAGGTCAGGCAATAAAAATCTTGGCTTGTTTAGAAATACGTTCAATTTTACCTCAAAATTTGCATGAAATTACGAAAAAATATTTTTTCAGGTTATAGGTAGGTAGTCAAAGTAAGATATTGTTTAAGAAATTAGCAAAGGTTCGGAACTACCTTAAGCTTTATTATTTCTTTTAAATGCATGGCAACCCCTACTTTTCTAACCAAAATTTAACAACCCTTTGATACATTAAAACAATTTACACGGTTATTTTAAGAAAATAATTGATTCTCAGTTATTAGACATACTTCTGCTTATGAATTAAGGCAAATTCAGGCTTTTTTATACATGTACCTACAGCAAGGTCAGTTATAATACTTTAAAATACGTTCTACCCATCATGCATGAGGCCACTCTAAATTGCTTTTTTTCCCCAGGAATGATAATAATTACAGACAAAATAAACTGTTCCATAATCAATGTATAATTGATCATGAGCTAGATGGTTTTTCATTTGAAGAAAAAAAAAACAGTTAAAACTTGCAATAGCGATTGTTGAATTTATACTGGAATATGTGTTACAATTAATTGATATGATGGCTGAAAATAAAAGTCAGAATATATGTGGGGCTATGCTAATAATGATAATGGGATTCTTTTTCCACCAGATTCCAATTAAGAATATACGTGCACATATCCAACAACCTAGAATCTTGGTCTTCCGGTTTGTGTGTTACTAGAGCCTTTGATTTTTTGCTGAGAAGGTTCTGGTTACAAGAATTAATGAGAAACAAGTATTGAAATCAGTTGGATTTGCAGTTGAATTGTAAGCGATCCCAATCATATCCTGAAAAGCGTATACGTACCGCACCACATCCTCATAAACTTCAATCTAAATAAGTCTAAACAAGTCTGGCATGAATTTTAATTCATTCCAACTTGGGAAAGTTTTTTAAAAGGCCACTCAAATAAAGTCTATTAAAAAAGCATAGAAACACCATAAGTGGAAAATCTTTCCAGGAACATGTGCTATCTTTATTTGACTTCCAGTTACAATAATATCCATTCTCGAGGCCATAGGTTGTCATATTTTGAGGTCATGTAGCCGTAAAATGAGAATGGTGACACTCATTTTTTATTGCATATTTGAAACACTCATGGTACAATAAAGGACTATGCAATCTTTGACATTTCTCCTTCTATTTCAAGGGAATCACCTTAGAATTGCGGTCTTGAGGCCCCCATCCATGAGGCCCCCAGCGTATACCATGACATTGAGACTAAGGACGGCATAATAAATATATGATCTTGTCATGAGTTTACATACCTTACTAAAAAAACCTGGCAAAGATAATAGAAACTTGGATGCTTGGCAACCTATCAGCCTTATCAATGTGGACGTTAAAATGTGTAGTAGAGTGCTAAGTAATACAATGGCTAAAGTTTTGCCTTCTCTAGTCAGCTGTGACAAAGCTGTTTTTGTTAAAGGAAGGAATATCGATGAACCCATTAAGATAATTTGAGATATTATGGATTATATAAAACACAAAGACAAATATTTGCTGCCTTTTTGCAGTGGACTTTGAAAAGGCATTCCACTCCATCGATTGAACATAATTTTATCTTTGCAGCAGTCCTACATAAATTTGGCTTTGATGAAAATGTTATCAAATGGGTGAGAAATCTTTTGCATGATAATCAAAGCTGTATCATTACAATGGTAAAACAACAGATTTTTTAAAGGTCCATAGAGGAAAAAAACAAAGGAGACCCTATATCTATCTCCCCTTATCTTTTTATACTAACCATAGAAATCATGGCAATCATGACTCAGAGTTGTAATGACATAAAATTAAAGGTGTGAATATGAAAGGAAAGGCAAAAAAGTCAGTTCTTTTTGCAGATGATACCACTTTTGTCTTTAATTTCGTTCAACAAAGTTTTGGAAATATTAGAATAATTTTATGACTATTCATCATTGAAAATAAGAAGTCAAGCTGGATGGATGGGTAGAGGAAACTGAGGACCCCCATGGGATTTTAATAAAAATTTTCAATGGATTAATTTTCATGAAGAAGGCATCAAATTACTGGGCATATCTTTTTGTATAATGATATCTATAGTATGATCAGAATTTCAAACCGATATAATTCACTAACTTTCAGACAATCCCAGAAGTATTCTGTCATTATAGAAGACAATGCACCTAACACTATTTACAGTAAAATCCAAGTATTGAAGTCACGCTCGCTCTGCCAAAATTGCTCTGTGCTTCATGTTTTAGAAGATTTTGTTAAAACAATAGAGAATACAACACGAAATTTCATCTGGAATGGTAAAAAACAAAAATCAAACATATAGCACCTTAGTCGGTGATTATAAAAGTTAGGAGGATTTAAAAGTTTCCAGATTTCCAGTCCTGTATAAATTAAACAAAGCGAATCAAATGGGCAATTAAATTGTTCGAATCCATCAGCATATCTTAAAAACATAGGAGGATTTCACCAAATAAAGAATAATTTTGATAGGAAAAGGATCCAAAAGGATGTTCCAGCTTTCTACAAGAGCGTATTAATAACGTGGTCAGAGATATCAGAAAATAATAGTGATGAACCAAATGCGATATTCAATGAATATAATATATGGAATAACAGAAATATATACAAATAGGGGGAAACTCCATTTTTTATGAAGATTTCTCTGCCTTGAATATCAACAATATCTCTGATTTATAACAGAAATATATACAAATAGGGGGAAACTCCATTTTTTATGAAGATTTCTCTGCCTTGAATATCAACAATATCTCTGATTTATGTGATGGTAATGGTGTCAAAGTAAAAGTAAATGCAAAAATAAAGGACTTCAGGATAAGGATTTCATGGGTTAATTGGTCTGGAATAATTCACGCAAAATTCCAGCTTTATGGAAAAAAACAAAATGTGAAAGTAAAAATGAGTAGTCTCAAACAAAACAAAGACAGCTTAAGGTACCAGGGGACCTTCACGACGGATGTTCACTAAAAACGTCATAGCTCACTAACTATTCAACTGATATGGCTACAAAAGTATATATTTTCCTAATGCTGAATAAACACAGATTTTTAACTATGAGAAATATTTTTTGAACAATCTTATCAGTTTTTTAAGAGTGAGAGCTTTATAATTTTCGATAGTTATATATATTTTTTAAATATTCCCAGCATTTATTAGCATAAATAATTCTGAATGGCAGGGAGTAGCATAGCATTAAAAGTACAGTCATTTGTTTTCATTCAATTCATATCCAACCGTAGATAATTATATCCTTCTTTTGCTTCATGTTTTTTTTTTTGCTATTACTGTGTCCTTTAGTTTCTTGCTTTATTGTTGTAAATGTTGTAAATAGAAATAGAATGTAAAAGGAGCCATGTAAACCTAATTGTGTTACCAAAAAAAAGTTGTGGTGAATAGAATTGAAAAGGATCTATGTAAATAAGTTGTGTGATTAATAATTTTGAAGAAAAAACTAAATTAAATAAATGAATAAATAAATAAATAAGTATAAGTAAACACATAAGTAAATACATAAATAAATACATAAATAATAAATGAATAAAATAATGATCTTGAGTTATTTCTTTATATAATTTATCCATTTGTGCAGAGAGTTGTCCGACCTCCCGGGTTTGCAGTGATAACAATAGGCTGTTTGATAACTTCAATTGGTAATGCGAAACACAAACCATGTCTCAAAAATAATAATAAAAATAATAATTTGTGTAAATAACAAAAGAGTTTGAAACACAAAGGTGCACGTCTCAAAATCAATCCTTCTTGAAGAAAAAGGTTTCCATATTCTTGGTGAAATGATGTTCTAGAACACCAAATGCACCGAAAGGATGTTCTTTAAGTATGAAGGTTTTTTATGTTACAATTGTATTTAATGTGCTGATAAAGACATTCTGAATGTTGATCTCAGGCCACGTTGAGAGTGCTTCATGACAACAGCGTGAATAAAATAAAAGTTTTAATTTAATCTCCATGAACTTTTCTTAGAAATGTGGTTGAATCCCTTATCATTTGATTTTATGGTTGATTTAGAAGAATTATGGTTGATTCAGAAGAATTGTGGTTGATTCCTAAGCATCTGAATGATGTTCTTTAACTCCAACCTATACATCTATATCGTGTCCTGGAAGCATATAATTATCGGTGACAAAATTCAAGAAGGACATCGCTTAACTACAGTGTTTGCTAGCTTGTAGATATCGTTTTTAACACCGTAATGATCGTGAAACAACTCCAAAAGTGATCGATTTACACAGGTTCGTAGCGCTATAATAATCGTTAAACTTCTAAAAAACTATTCTTATGAGCCTTTATATAGACTAGGAGAGTGGCATGGTTTATACTGGGGATGTCATGGTAGTACAGACTAGGGGCATTATTGTATACGCTGGGGGCCTTATGGATGCATAAGGGCATCATGACCGGTTATCTCACCTTGAGTATGAAGATTTGTACTTTCAATATGTTAATGACTGTGATGTCACAGGAGGCATTGAGTGTATTTGTTGTGCCTAGTTATATAATAAACCTTTATGCAAGCCAATGAGTAAAATATTGACGCTATAGTCTGCATCGCAATGCATTATGGAATTAAATTCCAGAAATTTGGAAAGAAATTGTTGAGCCACTTGGTCCTACTTACAAAATAAATTATCAGCCTCACAGCATTCTCTCCATTAACCACATATTCGGGAAAAATCTATTTCACAAGCTCACAGGATAATTCTGCCAAAATTTCTCAAACATAATGTACAAACTTTTGACTTTAATGTGCTCTCAGGATTCCCCTCCAGCACTCCATATAATTATATATGGATAAAATGGATCAGAATTAACAGTTTTCAAAATACCTCCAAATCAAGCTACCGATGCTTCATAGAAGAAACATTTCCTTGCTGGAATATCACACCACTGGTGAACTCTGTACCTCTTTTGCATACAACAATGACCTTGTCAATCCAAACTTCAAATATGGTTTTTCTAGGGCTTGCAGAACGTTTAGATCCAGAAAAACACTAATTTATAAAACCTCAAAAAATGCCCAAATGTCAAAGGGTTAAATAATGAAACTCACTGCAAATAAAGTAGGGGAAACATCACGAAGGAGTTACAAACTTAAGATGCAAACGACGGCGTGTCTAAAACGCGGGTAACGGGGAGCAGGTAAAGGGTAACAAGTAACGGGTAAAGGGTAAAGGGTAAAAGGTAATGGGTAAAATATGTAAATCAATAATTCATATGATAAATAACCATATGATAAATAACCATATGATAAATAACCATATGATAAATAACCATGAAAATATAAATATTACAATAACATAAAACAATAATAATACCCTAATGAAAACAAGAAAACCTCATGATGTTTATTTGTTTTGTGTGTCTTTTTATCGGGAATGCCTCACAGCTACACTCCATACCTCCGATATAGGGTGATTTAATAATATTGATTAAACTGAGTCGCTGGTTTATGACCGTGTTTCCACTAGGAAAACTTAACTGGCCTAAGATTACATAAGGTGTCACTGTCGTGCCCCGGAAATAAGGCAAAGTTAGACTACGTCGGCAAGATGGTTTAAAGTTAACAAAGCAGTTTTCTTCTTGACTGATTGGTCAGTAAACAAACACCTCAAGGAATGTTACGCTTGTGATGTTCGGACCACCTGTGGGTATCAAGCTATTGGACACCTCCAAACACGACCCCTTGCTGTAGCTACACAGAGGTACTTTTAAACAGTCGCTTCAATAGTATTGTTCTTTCGCTTTTTGCCTAAATTTCATTCATGGATATGATTCGGAAAAGTCCTGTATCATTTATCCAGTATCATTTATTCTTAACATCGACAACAAAAGAGAACATCGAAATTTATATTATTTACCAACATGAATTGCTAATATTTTGACTTGAAGCGTTATGTTTTCTCAACGTCTAAACTTCTCAGCATTTGCTGTTTAATTTACCCGTTACCCGCTACCAGTTACCCGTTACCCGCATTCTAGATACGCCAACGTGAACGAAAATATGTGTGACAACAAGACTGTTACCTGTGAAACTAGAGTCACTCTATCCGATTTGTACATGTATATTTGATTAAAATGTTTGCTTGTTTGCCCAAATCTTGAGCACAAAAACACAGCTACTTTCTCCAGTAATGTCTATGTTAAACTCATGGCAAATACATTAAGGGAAACACATGGCGAATGAGTTAAAACGTTGTGACAAATGTTTGTTGTTCAGTTGCGAAGGACGCTAAGAAGTGGAGTTTCTTTCAACTGAACCGTTTGTATAAGTTTTTACTAATGGACTAAATAGTTTCAGAAGTCAACAGTTTTCATTTTGATTTAGATGTTGATTAACTTAAGTAAAAAACTTTAATATTCAAGTAATATGAAAGACATAAAATAAAGCTTAATCAATCAGAACTGAATGGCATTTTGAATTCAATATTTCAATCCAAAACGATTTGCTCGATTACAAAAACAGTCACACGAGTATTTCATACGCTAAACTTAGCCAATGATATTTCCACTTCATGTTTTACACAGTTATTAGATATGATGAACAAGAATTTAAAACAATTTTCTACTATTCAAGACAGGTTAAAGGCGTTTGGTTGAAAAAGTCTGTGACACACCTATGTGTCATCATGCCCAGCCAAATTCATAGTACAACGCGCATAGTTTCGATTTCATAGTTTCGAAAAGATCTGGACCTGGTTCGAAAAGACCTGGATCGAAAAGACTTTGGTTCGAAAAGACTGGTTACTGTTCATTGTGATCTTTGGTTTATAGTCTTTGGCTTTCCAGCAAGGTTTACTTGCTGTTATATTATAGCCATAATAATTTATTTTAGTTCATAATGTGAAGGCACAAACACTTTCCAGCCTCTATAAGAAATATGTTACCATTCGACGTTTTACTTCATGTAGAATGAGTACTAAAGGTATTGTGAGTCTTAGGGGTGAAGGGCACTTTATAATTAAGAGAATGTCAAAGAAAAATTAAAACGAATAATAATCCAAAAAAATATGATCATAAAATATTTATACTAAATAGTCACTATATTTTTTGCAAAAAAAAACAAATTTTACGACCATCACTCTCCGTAAGCCTAGGGACTCTTCTGTGACCAGTAAATGAATATAGAAATTCCTCAATCACATTATTTTCTTTTTTAAATTTGTCTGATGGGTCTTTTAACTATAAAAATGTGAGTTTTTTCTTACCTGAATTCTCTGGCAATATTTCTTTCATGACGTATACCATATTATGTAGATGTCCATTTTTCAAACTTATTTCTTGATCATGATTGATAGGTCCTCTACCTTTTTTCTTTGAAATGCCTCCAGTATTTGTTGCTGGACACTGTGGATTGCAATTAAGCGAGAGGTTTCAATTAAATTTTGTTTGTGGTATAGGTACAGGTAGTAATCTGACTCAGTTATTATACATCTTATGAGAGTCATCCAGTACAGCATCACGAAGTAGTGCATGTGCCTTAAATGAATCATTGAGTTAGAATTATTAACTCTAAATGACAGAGGGGATGCTTAAAAGTAATAATGTTTGATTACCTGCCAGCATGGTGGCTACTTTCATTTGCCATATTGATACAAACACCTGATACAATACTTTCAGTATTAATTCTACATAGCTATAGTATGTACATATGTATTTTGAAAATTTAGTTATATATATAATTGGGTACTCAAAAGATGTGATTTTAATGAACTTTTGAAAACTTTAAATGAATTGATATTTTTAATAATTAAAGGAATTTCTTCCCATAATTTCAGCACCGTATCTGTAAACTGACCATTATAGCATATCGGTGGTGTGTGATAATTGCTTTTTGAAGCATGTCTAGTATTGTAGGAATGCACAGAGAGATTAGTTTTAGAACTGGCCAGAAGACCTTTGGGATGTACTTCTAATTTATTATGAATAATTTGATATACAAAACAACCCTTTTGAATTTCAGCAGATTATTGAAATTCAAAATACTTTTGCACAACAATATTTACTTGCAAAAAATAAAGCTCTTATACATTTATTATGCATCAGAGTAGTATTGACTTTAGTTAGATGAGATTTATATCAAGTGTCAGCCCTCTAATTCCATAAGCATACAATTTTCGTACCAAAATGCCATGATTTACTGTATCAAAGGCTTTTGTAAAAGTCTAGAAATATACCACAAGTGATTTTTTTGTCGTCAACAGCTTTGCTTCATCATATGTGTATCAAGGCTTTCTAATATACAGTCAATTCAAAAAACGTTTTCGTTGACCGGCTCAAGCCTACGCGACTGGACCAAAAGAAATATGGGTAAAATTCACTGAAGCGGTTAAATATTCGTTCTGAATTAATTGTTCCCGCTAGTAGTAAAGATAATAATGGCGAGAAACAATTCAATCTGCCAAATGCATGTCTTTGGGTTTGTAGTGACAATCGACACCCAACTGTTGTTCAGAATTATTGTTTGAATAACTTTAGTTAAAAGTTATTATTGATATATATATTTCGGGATACCTGTGTCGCGCCGCTGACACTTATGATCAGCGGTCTTGCTCTCCAAGCCGCCATGTTTAGTTGACTCGTGTAAGCATGAGGTTTATGCTGATTAAAGCCTTACAACACGGCAATTGTCTTATGTTACTTCACTACAGGGTTTAGGGAAAGAAACATAAAGTAGATATGATTCTGTTCACAATTCCGAAAATATGAAGGCATTAAAAAAACGTCTTCTTCAACACTTCCCGCTCGCCTACGAAGGTTCCTGCTGTAAACCAGGCATAACTAGTCAGATAAAATTATGGAGTCAACTCGGCTTCAATGATTACTACCCAGAGTTCCTTTCGGTCCAGTCGCGTAGGCTTGAGTTGGTCGACGACAACGTTTTTTGAATTGACTGTATATAGCATGTTCTGTAGAATGCTTTTTCCTTAATCCAAACTGATAATCAAAAAGTAAATTATTGTTTTTGTCAAGATGACTGATAATTTGTTCAAATATTATTCTTTCAATATTTTAGTAAATGATGATAATGTAGCTATAGATGTATATAACTGCTATTGGATTAGTACATCATCTAGAGTTAAAGGTGATAAGACAGCACTTCCTAATGGTGTAGATTTGATAAAGTGGGTAGTATTTTCATCATTACATTGTGGAATAGATTTTTCCAATTCAGGTCCAATATTGATTAAAAAAATATATTAAATTCCTCTGCAATATCCTTCTCAACAGTCACAGTTTGCTCATTATGCATGAGCTTGGAAGGCCGAATTTGACCTTTTGTTTTTCTGTTAACTAGTCTACGATAATTGAATGTTTGCTCTTTAAGGTATAAAGGTTAATATGCTACCATTATGTTACTGACTGTGACGTCATCCCAGGCTTCATTAATTACACAAATTTTGACCAGTTGGGAAATGAAGTAGCAATCAGAATTCAAGGGAAATATCTGCACTAAAGAGTAACTAAGGGTTTAAAGTATCACTTCAAAAAAAAATTTTTTTTAAATCAAAAACATTAAAGAAATGCAGAAAACAAATTCATGGCCATCATATATGACTTTTTTGACGCTCTTTGAATTAAAAGCATGTGAGTAAGAGTTAGTAATAAGGATTTATGAAACTTTCAATCCATGCGCACAATGTGTACAATGTGAATTCATTATACAACAGATTGATTATTTCCCTAAATTTTGTGTCAATCATTCCGTTGCAATCACCTTTTTTTGCCCTCTGAGAGTTGTTACCGGGCAAACATCGAAACTTGTTTATTAAAAATGAAACAGTTTGTATATAACAATGTTTGTGGGCTCGTACTCTAACGATTAGCTCACAGCCAATGAAGACAGTGGTATTAAGGATACGCTACACAATAAAAATAATAATAAAAACATTGGTGTCTTTGAGTAAAGATTATAAAATCAATACGATGGGGATATTTCTATGAATTTTCATACGTCCCTTTAATAATTAAAAGATAAAGTCGTGATCTAGAAGAATCGCTCGTGAAACTTTTGACTGCATTTAATTCTTGAACGTCATTTTCGAAGTACGTATGCGTCTGAAGACAACTTTAAACTTTTTAAATACAAATTAAAAGAATTTGGTGAGTATTAGGCTATAAATTGCGTCTTTTGGGTTTAACTTAAGCTTATCATAAACCTTTCTTTTGGTTACTATTAACTCATATAAGACTTACACGTGGGAGTGTTTTTCTTTAATTTCTTCTCCGAGTACGCCATTTCGTTCCAGGTACGTATTCCCCAATCTCCATCCTCAGAAAGTCAGTTGGTTGAAATAATATTTGTAGAATAGTTACCAAGGCACGAGAAATATGCATCCCAGAGAAAAAGGTGATTGAAACCTCCTTTACTTATACTCGATTTGCTTTCAAGGATTTCTGTATACGTGTACGTGCCTTTTATTACCTATTGACCAGACTTCGCACGGTTGGTTGCTAGGGAAATGTTCTGCTCATGCGCAGATTGAGATGCAATTTCTGTATACGTGTACGTGCCTTTTATTACCTATTGACCAGACTTCGCACGGTTGGTTGCTAGGGAAATGTTCTGCTCATGCGCAGATTGAGATGCAATTTTACCCGATAGCACTTCTTTGAGAAAAAAAATCCTTAAGACGGGCTAAATTCAAAAAATAACCACACAGAGCGAACGAAGTGCTATTTCTCAATTATCGTGTAAAATTTCGAGGCTTTATTTCACGTTTTAATGATTTTATTGAAATTTTTGATCCCCATACATTTTCTCATAACACGACACCACAGAAACCAAGCTTGGGCTACCTGTGCACAAATCGAGTACAATATTGGTCGAGCCTTTAGGGGAGTCCAATTTAAGAAATTTTGAAATATCACGAGTATCTATAAATTCAGAATTATACGAGAATGTTGTGCGATGTTTTGTTTATAATGCAAGTGCAATTTCTAGCAATTTTAAATCAGAATCTAGGTGATTTTGTTGAGTGTATTATAAAAAAACGAACAATTCAAATTTCGTGATCTTGTGTTTTTTCCTGCTAAATTAATATTCTCAGTAAAAGCAGAAGGAATATTTGTGAGGAGAGAGATGCTCGAGTTCTTGATGGGAAAGGAATTTAAAGTGACAGACCTTTGATAGTGAAGTAAAATTCAGTCACTTGCATGGTTAAACAGGAGCGGAATAAATTACAGGTCTTTCTTAAAGAGTCTTGATTATCATGTACTCTAGGGAATCGTTAGCATCCGTTTTCTGTGTTAACTGAATACAATGAGCGATTTCGGCATCAATTACGTCACAATTCGCAAGAAAGCTACCCTAAGGCTGCGTTCATAATGTATGGCAGAGGGGGGTGGGGCAGGCAAAATCTTTAAATGATAAAAACATTCTTTAGACCCCTCCCCATGAAGTCCTCCAAAAAATAACTATCTCCCTGGGCAATCTCTCGTAGCTTCTTAAAATTTTGCATCCCCCCCGCAATTCTCTGAAAAAAAATTTCAAGCCCCCTTTTCCCCCATTTTACTGCTGAAAATTGTTTCCGATACCCCCTACATTCACCTGCCCCCTCTGCCATACATTGTGAACGCAGCCTATTTAGCTACCCTACTGCGCTTTCGCATGCCTTGGACCACGATGTTCACCTTCCGTGCGAGTCCGGTCGGACATATATAATGCATCAAATTGATCTGATCCTCGAAGCATATGAAGCAACTTATGCATCTGCAAATTGAAATGATTCTGAGTCTTGAACAAGATTTCAACCTAGTCTCATATGAGACTTGGTAGGTCAGCGTGGTTAGAGCTTGGCCCCGCAACAATGACAATAGTTGGGGTTAGAAAGCCTAGCACATGTGAATGATAGAAAGCCTAGCACGTGTTGGGGCTAGAAACCATAGCATATGTTGAGGATATAGAAATTCTAGCAAATGTTCAGCTAGCAAAATTAGCACATATTAGGGTTAGAATCGATAGTAGTATAGGCCGAACCGCACGATCCGGATTTTCGCGGTGGATTTACTAATTTTGCGGTGGATTCGAGTATATTTGCGGAGGATTTAATTATGTTCTAATAAGTCACGCATTATGTGTATCATATGCGGTGGATTTAATTATTTGTATTAAATCATTACCATAAAACGACGGGGAGAGTATTGTTAGGCAAGTTTGGACAAGTCTTTTGTTTACCAATCCAATTTATAGAGCGCGGGGATTTTGAATTTTTAACTCCAAAACTCAACCAACCAAGCAAGCAAGCAAGACCTAAAGATTTACTTTTGAGAAACGCAATGGCTACGTTATTCCAGTTAGACTCTCGAGGATATCACGCTACCGTCAATGAATTCAAAGGACTAATGAAAATAAATGTTTACTTTTGAAACAATCTTATGTGTTGAGCAAATTCTTGATAACATCCTTCCATAATTCTTTTAAAAGCAAGCACCAAAGTTCAGCAATCAACCAAGCGTAAATCTTCCAAACTCTAAAGATATCCCTCATGAAACTCAAGAAATACTTCGAGTATTTGATGACTATTGTATCCAACACAATGCACTTAATGACTCATAAACGATAAACAATAAGACCTACTAAGTTCTTCCTACTTATGCAAAAATCAGCTGAAAAATGATTAGTTCTGTTATCTTGTTCTTTATTATATAAACAGCGATCGTTCTATTTCATACTGGACCATAGTACAATGATTCTAAAATTCCCTTGGCATTCAAGATTATTAATGCTGTTATATCTCTTTCCTTCAATCATTTTTTGTCACGTGATAAATAAGACACGGCATCAAATTTTATGAATGCACAAATCCACAGGAAGCCCATATCCGATTTAGTTATTGAAAAACACAGAAAGCCCATGGCCAATTCGTATTTCCACAGGCAGCCTATCCGATTTAGTTATTGAAAACACAGGAAGCCCATGGCCAAGACCATTTGAAATACCAAAATTAATAACTTATTATATAATAATTTTATATTTGCTTATTTTTTCTATGATTGAGAGTCGATGAGAGGTCGATGAGAGGTCGATGAGAGGTCGATGAGAGGTCGATGAGAGGTCGATGAGAGGTCGATGAGAGTTCGATGTAAGATTACCTGCTCTCCTCCTGCTATCAGGCTATCAATAGCTTAGCTATCAGGCTATCAATAGCTTAGCTATCAGGCTATCAATAGCTTAGCTATCAGGCTATCGATAGCTTAGCTATCAGGCTATCAATAGCTTAGCTATCAGGCTATCGATAGCCTATTACTCTTGGTATTTTTTTGTTTTCGAAAACCATTTTCCCTGTTCCTTCTGCTTTTCTGGTAATGAAGACTTTATGATCTTTGTTGACAATATTATTAATAAAACGCTGCTCGTTATTGACCTCCATCATGCAATTATCATACCTTTGTGCCATTCTAAAATGGATGGAAATCCTACTAGTTTGTCTTGATTACAGACTCACCTGGACGGTATCCGGAAGGTCACAGGTTTGATTCCTGTAATGATGAAAAGGTAAATTTCTGTTCAATTGACTCAGAATTTTTGTCTGAGTCCCCTGATTAGGTAGTGACAATTATAAACATAACTAATAATTCTCTTCTAGATACCATCCTTTTATCAATGTCAAGGTGGAGCTGGCAATGATAGCTAAATATATCATAGTGAAAATTTCACAATAAATGAAAAGGGGTCAAGTGAAAGCAATTTTATAGCCCTCCCTCCTGCCCATAAATAATATGCTATGTGATGACAGTGTCCCAATAAAATATTATTAATTGAGTTAGATTATATCAAGATTTTTTTTTTCAAAATCACTATGTGAATAGTGTAGTGCTATGATTGTATTTTTGTATGTGAAATTTTCTTTTCGGTGATCTATTAACACTTGAAATATCAATATCCAAATGATATGACATAAATTCAAGACTAATATATTTATTATACAAAAATGCTATTGTGAAAAGTAATGCGTTTTTTTCCATTTGCAAATCATCCTTTATATAACTGAAATATATGGCTTTGTACACCTTTGGGCTATTTCACTTCGTAACACTTAGTTGTCCTAAATCGCACTGCAAAAATGTAACACATTCTGGAGTTTACGTCATATCATTTGCATAATGATATTTCAAATTGTTATATCTTTGCAAAGAGAAGACCCCGTACCAAAATACTGCAACCATACTACTACACTGTTCACATATATATGTGATTTTGAGAATCTCAAGGAAGTTGCATAAGGGTTAATAATATCTTTACAACATATATATACCAATGTATTCATGTGCTTGTGCTGTAACATATAGTAATTTCTTTTCATCACAGCTTCAACAGGAAATAAATAAAGTAGGAAAACCAGAGGAAAATTGAAATTTTACCTTGATTTTTACAAGAACCTTCCCAATCAACACAATGGTCTGGTCTAGATTCTCCGGTATTAACCGGTCCGATCGCATATTAATCTTACGGCGAAAACATTTTGTCCTTTTCAATGAAAAGTGGTCATATAATAAAACTCTTATCAACCGAGCTTGGTCGGTCTGTACGGGATAATCTTGACCTCGGTCGGGACCTCGGTTGGTCAAGATTATCCCGTACAGACCTCCCGCTCGGTTAATAAGATCTAAATATCAGTTAATCGATTGATGTCGAATAATCACTAAACAATAAATTTATTGTTGAGGAACCTTCACTGAGATCTTTCATTAATTGCAAATTGATTATCATTGATAAATAACCCATGATTGCCAGTGGGACATTGATCATCGTTGATTATAAATTTCCGATTGATCTTTGATCATCACCACAACATTGATTACGAATTGATCTTTGATTGATTCCATTGATTAACATTAGACAATGAACTGTCGTCCAATTGCCAAAATATTATATATATCTTAATTAGATTGGGTCATATAAACTTAGATTGATCATCAATTCAACTAGTTTTCATCAATTTCACATGATGAATTGCATTTAAATAAGTAGGCCTTAATTAGTATATATGCCTATCTACTGCTTTAATTTTGATAGCTGCTGCTGCTTTACTCCCTTGTAAACTTACTTTTAAAACTTTATGAAATGACTCCTCCAGATGACTAAAACTTTTCAATGAGTTTAAGTCTGTGTATATGTATGTTTTAAGTCTGTGTAAAAGTGAGAAAAAGTGTATAAGTGTGTGCAAATGTGTCTATAAGTGTGTGTAAGTGTGTGAAAATGTGCGTAAGTATGTGTACATGTGTGTACTTGAATGTAAGTGTATGTAAGTGTGTGTTAGTGTGTGTAAGCGTGTATAAAAGTAAAGTAAATGTGTGTAAATGCGTTTAAGTGTGTGTGTATGTATGTGTAAGTGTGTATAAGTGTGTGTAAGTGTTTGTAAGTGTGTGTTTATATGTGTTAGTGTGTATAAGCGTGTATAAAGATCAGTAAATGTGTGTAAATGCGTTCAAGTGTGTGTATGTACGTGTAAGTGTGTGTAATTGTGTGTAAATGTCTGTAAGTGTGTGTAAGTGTGTGTGTATGTATGTGTAAATGTGAGAAAGTGTGTTTAAGTGTGTGTAAGTGTGTTTAAGTGTGTGTAAGTCTGTATAAGGGTGTGTAAATATTTGTAAGCCTGTGTGTAAGTGTGTATAAGTGTGTGTAAGTGTGTGTTATTATGTGTAAGTGTGTGTAAATGTGTGTAAGTGTGTGTATATGTATGTGCAGATGTGTGTTTATATGGTTTGTTTTCTTAACCAGTTCTTAGCCGTTTCTTCTGATACCCTGGCCGCGGCTGCAAGTTTCTTGATAGCTGACGCTCCTCTCCAATAGCCTTCAGGCCCATAGTAAATCCTTTTGAGTTTGTCCTCAGTTCGACCCATTATATGAATTCCAAAACAAGATTGATCTTACGTCCGTTGAAGTCCACCGTCTCTCCGTCCACTTTGATGGTGATGTTTATGCTTTCTACCAAATGAGATAAATCATAGCTCAAAGAAATGGGAGTGTATTCTACCAGGTCAAATGGATTACCTTTGGGCAGGAACTTAGACATAAGAGAAGACTTTTCTCCATTGTTGTAACTCTGGACCAAGTCGCAATAGACTTCGTAAGAGGATGCGACTTTCCATTTCACAGGTATGGCTGTGTCGGTAATTGTCTTGCCCGAGGCACATAATAAAGTTCCCAATGGGTCAAACTTTCCAAAAGTTACTGAATAGTTTGGCATATTATGTTTGAGGGTCATTTCGTGTGGCAATCCTGTGGTGAGAGTATAACCACGCTTTGCTAATTCCTTGGCCTGTGTGATTGGGGTGTAATGTCCATTGGGCAGCAATACGGCTTGATAGTTAGATCCTCCTGTATGCTCAGTGACTATGCCCCCAATCAGATTATACCAAGAATTGTATAAAGAACAACTTATGAGCCGAACCTTATGAGCTTTAATGGGGGGATTCAAATAAGTGGTAAAGTTATTTTTGTCGCTTTCCAAAAAGACGATCATATATCCCAGGCAACAAAGTTACCTTCTAGAGGCTAAGCGTAGCTTAGACTAAGTACGCCAAAGCTACGGGTGACGCACACCCGACTATCAATGTGGTTTTGCAGCCGCTTCGCACTCTTAAAAGCCTTCTTACACATCGTACACTCCATATATAATAACGATATGTTGTCCTTCAAATGGGATACCTCATGAAATCCTTTACGGACTCCTTAACCCAGCCGGCCATGGTCACTAGCGCGCCAAACCGCTCTGCACGCTTTAGACCGCACATTTCCTCATATAGCTCCTTTACGCGTCTATTCAACCGGTCTATCTCCTCCCTTTGCATTTCGACCGTCCTCTCCAGGTCTGACTTTTCTTTGAAGACGTTAAACATTGTTTGGACTGCTTCCACGGGCTCCATATATACCAGGCAATAAATTGCATTCTAGATATAATGAACCCAGATCACATGCCTTGTAACGCTCTGATAGTAGGACCCACCGGCTGCGGAAAGACCCAATTCGTAGTAGAGCAGCTATTAGGACCCTTTAGATACCGATTTGACTACAGAGTGCTGCTTTGCCCCACCTACGTGAATAACCGCACCTGGACTGGCATAGGAGTGAAAGACGACGACTTCCTTGTGGACATATTGGACCCTAACGAGTTATCTGGACATCTTAAGTTCTGGCATAGACAATTCCCTAAAGATACGCAAACCCTCTTTATACTGGATGACATCGCCTGTGGGGATGACGTAAAAAGACGCACTTCCGAGTTAGTAAAGCTTGCTTTCAGCGGCAGGCATGACAATATTAACGTTTGGTTGCTCTCGCAGCAGCTTACCAGCGTCTCTAAGCCCTTCAGGGAAAACATAGGATCTCTCGTAGTATTTTATACTCCGAGCAAGTCTGATCTGGAAACCATTTTAAGCGACTATGGCGGTGAAATATCCAAGGAACAGTTACACGAACACATGCGCCACTTGAAGACGCACCAACATTCCAAGATGATCTTCTCTTTGAGGTTTCCGTACACAGTTGGAATCTATGATTCCTAATGTATATGGAGATTGAGCAGCTCTTAGATGAAGTCCCCACACAGCTAGATGAAAGTAACCTTAAGGAACAACTTAACATTCTGGTGTCTTCTGGGAAGTGCAAGGAAATGATAGGTAAGGAACTTACCCATGAGCAGGTTAATAAGTTGTCAGAAGAGGAAGTTAAGAAGTTCCATAAGAGGTACGAGGCCACCCTTGCAAGTAAGACGATGGACGCCGTAGCAGACTCCGCTATCAAGCTGGCCACCAAACTCCTTGGACTTGCGCTGCCCATAGACGACGTGGAGCAACTACAGAAGGATATAAGAGATGACTATGTCATATCCCAAGAACTTAAGATAACCTGTGGGTGGTTGTCTTTGAAGTGCGGTAAGTTAATGGCGGTCGCCTCGGCGGCAATTCAAGTAGCTCAGCACGTCGACTTGAAGGAGGTACTAGGTTCCTTTGGAACAACTTGGAAGGACTTTAAGAAGAACAAGGAAGTCGAGAGGGTCTTTGCTGAGGTCAACAAGGAACTTGATCAAGTACCTACTCAGGTCGCCATAAGTACTTAGTCAAGTCACCCTTAAGTACTTACTCAAGTCATTCCCAGGTCGCTACAAGTACTTGATTAAGTCATTCTCAAGTTACCAAGTCCTTCAAGTCCTTAAATATAAGATGAGTGACACCGAAGCAAAGGCGGAGGAAACCCCTCAAGTAGAGAAGCAGAAAATCACTAAGACTAAGAAATCTCCAGGTAGAGTTGCTGCCGGAAAGAAGCTAGCTGAGATGAACAGGAAAAATAAAGCGAAAAAAGAAGAAAAGGTAGAGGACGAAGGCGAATCCTTCATTAATCCTAGGTACGTCATCGGTACGCTGGGGGTCACCATAGCAGCGGGCAGCCTTTACTTACAGTGGAAAGCTTCCGCAAAACCCCAAGCGGAAACCCCAAGCAAGAGCATTGCCGGCTTTGCTAAGATGACCGCTGCTGTTGGCGGGGCTATAATGCTAAAGGACTATTTGCAGAAGGAAAAGTACATCCCTAACGTATAGATGGCTAGCGTGGTCGGAGGCGGAGCTATCGCAGCTTTAGCATTCACTAGAGCTAATTATGGTGGTCAATATTTGGATAGATTAGTTAGAGGTGATCGCAGCGGAGAATCGGCTGCCGAAAGGAAGAGACACGACTTAGCGCTGGAAAAGTATCAAAGGGACGTGGCAGCTTGGAATGAAAAAAGACAAGCTTACAGGGATTGGTTGGACAAGAACTACCAAGACAAAATACAGGCGGATAAGAACTTTGAAAATACAGACTACGCCTTTAAACTCTATGCACAGGCGCACCCCGACTTTAGAATGAGAAAGCCTCAGTTCAAGAATTACTACCAGCCTTCTAAGAAACAAAAAGACAATGAGTTGGTCTTCGTAGGAGTTGCAGGGCTGGCCGGAGGCGCCGATTGTCATAAGGAGTTTAGTTCTAGGCAGCGTCTGGAATATCACGTGCAACGCGGTGTCTGTGGTAACTCCTGCGAACTTTGTAGTAAGTCTGTCAGGAACTTAGTTGGTCTTCTGCGTACTGCGACAAAAAGAAGAGAACAGGAAAGCCATAGAGAAAGAGTTGGAAAGATACAGGAAAACAGTGGATAGGATTTCCAGAAGGACAGACAATCTGCGCAAGTTGTTCTTTGGCCAGGATGTAGCCAAGCTCTTTCTAGAGGATTCCATGCCTCGTAGAACCAAAGGACACCGAATGCAAGAAATACCCGCAGGGGAGTACAAAATACTAGGATACGCAGTACCCAAAAACGTAGATACCGTTTGCCCTGCGAGAGGACACCGCGTAGCATTGCGAAAAGGCAAAGAGACCTGCATTGCGTGGGCTACGGGAGCGCTACTGGATGCATTTGCGGCTGGGAAGTTCGAAGCAAACGAAAACATGCGCGTGGCTATCCCTGGAGAAGAAATACTGCTGGAGTGGGAAAACAACGTAGCAACTGTCTTCGTACCGGAAGGCCCCGGTTTGGATACGTACTACGAATTGGCCAGGAAAGTAGACCGTTCGATACCCAGGAATCCGGAAAAACTACTAGAAATACCGGCGCCACCAAACAAAGTATGCGTGCAGGCGCTGCACATGCAGGAAGGCGAGTACCAATGCTGGAGATACGCCAAAACCACCTACAGAAAAAAAAGAAAGGACAATCCTGTTCCTTTCCGAAAAGTGTCTAGAGTGCGTTTTGGAGGGCTGTACGGTAGAACATGCTACTACTCCAGTCTGGGGACACTTTCTGGACGAGCAAAAGATAGACTGGACGCAGCAGCCGCCGCTGTACTGCAAGATAGGCAGAGAAAAGACTACCAAAGCAAAGAAGAAAGACCGACTGGTGCACGTCTCTACTCCATCTCTGGAATCCTAGACTTCGGTTTGCGCGTTTCTGGGCGCGCTTAGTAGACTACTTTGGGTGGTTGCATGCGCGCCCAAACGACAGCAGCAATGCCTGCAACTGCAAATAGCACATTGCTACCTATTTGCCAGTCTATCTTTGTGGATACCTCCTCTACTTCGTCGGACAAATCCTCTGCGTCTATTTTCTCGAACGAATCCTCCGTGTCGTCTTCCTGGTCCATTTTGGCTAGTAGTTCCTCCTTCGCAGCCCGTAGTTCTTCTCTAGCTTTTTGGAGATCATCCAGGACTATAGCAAAGGAATCCGGCACTTCTAGGAAATGTTTCTGCAAATCCGAAGTAGGCGGCTTTTCGGCAATTGCTACATCCAAGCCATTTTCTCGCTCTATCCTGCGTATCTTTGGTATGCCTATGCCATACTTCTTGGCTACCGTCTGCAGCCCTACACCATTCTTGCGATCTTCCAACAATCCTGCAATTTCTTCCTCGGATAGTATTTTGGGTGTTGCCATATATATCTACGAATATGGTTCGGGCACAGGGAAATGCCTGGTTGGACATGTTTGGGTCCATGGGGGTATTCCGTGGGTCCATAGGTATATAGATGTATCTCTACGTAGCTCTAGGCATAGCCAGCTACATGCTAGGAAAACAAAGAACGACACAAATACTTCTGGAGATCTTGGAAGGCCTCTACAGAGAGCAAAAGACTTTGCAGGAAGTTCGCATACCGGGCTACGTGGCTACTTTGGCACAGCTACCGCGGCGTAGATAGCAAGGGCACTGTTTCGATGCTCTACGTAGATGGTAGGATATCCATTCCAAAAAAAATGCTTTCTTCTTCCATATATCTAGAGAGAGGCGTTTCGCAGCCCTTGCAAGGGAGCGGTGTCCTGCCGCGCCCTTGCTACGAGGGCACTGTTTCGGGGCCCTTGCTACTATGTGGAGGTGTTCTACGGACATTCCTGGTGCTTGCTCCCAGAACAGAGGACACAAAAAAATACTCTATAACACAAAAATGTGTCTACCAGGAATACCCGTGTGGGAGTAGAAAAGGTAGCCGAAAATGGTTGCCGAAAAAAGGGGAAAAAATATGCTCTTATAAACAAAGGCTTCGATGCTTCGATTAATTCCTGCTAGATTCTTCAGGCCCAACCCCTTCGCGGCAAAGAAAGGTGCCCAAGGATACTTCTCTTGACTTTGAATGAAATAGATTAGATTTCCCTTCGTTCCGCTGCCTCTTAAGTCTGAAAATTCGTAGGAGCTAGGATATCTCATGCCCGGCGTTTTTATGCTGGCACCAACATACGAAGCATAGGTGTAAGTTTCTCCTAAACCATGGGCGGCACCCTCTTTGTTACGAAAATCGGGGTTGGTAAGCTTAAACTCATTCTTCAATCGCTTCCATGCAACTTTGTCATATTTGTTATCCTTTGGGTCAAAGACAGTGTCACCCGGTAAAGGCGCGCCTAACTCAAACAATATCCTGCGAATAGTAAAAGCAACGTGAAACCTCAGAAATGGAATATGAAACATATCCGCGGCTATACCACATCCCTTAGTAGCAGCCCAGACAGCAAAGTTTAACTGCTGCGGCCAATACCGCATGTTGGGGCCTGATAATCATTCTCTGGATTCTTTCCCTGAGGTATGTTTCATGGCAGTTTCTCTAAAGATGTCTCTGACTTTTGTCTTGAAGGTTGTAGGACCCACGGGAATCTCCAAAGACGTAACCATCTTAGCAAAGTCATTTGCGCCGCCTTTGTTGTCCTAAAATTGGTAACTAAGGGCAGTCTTCATCAAATTCGCGGGAAAGTTAGGCTTCGTAGTATGTTCGACAGGTGTCTTAGGCTTGGGGCTTAGATCCGCATTGCTGTACATTTTAGAGCCTTGGTAATAGATACCGTCGGGTCTACGCTCGAACTTGCTGGGGTCTGCGTGTGGAAACATCTTCCTAAAGGCCCGCCAATTCCAGTAGTCTCGATTATCGTGATGTGGCTGCTCCTCGATGTCATTCCCAAAAGCGTCGTACATTAATATATATAATGGATGTTATACCATCGGCACCTAAGTTGTACCCAGATATTCCCAATTATCATACTGATGCAGAGAATTTCAGACTTAACAAAGCAAACTTAATACTGGCTTACTTGGAAGGGCAGACAAAACACTACGAAAAAGTTAGGAAGAAATAAGTTAGAGCCCGAAGTACGCTACATAAGATTGCGATAACTTCAGGATCCATATCCGTAGTGTTAACGGGCTCCGACGTTGCTACTTCGCTTACCGGACCCGGAGTAATCGTAGGGGTTCCCTTGGCTGGCGTTGGGGCAGCCTGTGGTATTATTTCTGCTGTTGCTACGGGTATTATGAAACAGTTGTCTAGCAAAATATCAAAACACGACACGACAATAGCTCTGTCTAGGGCTAAAGTAAATACTATTACCGACCTTGTTTCGAAGGCTTTGCGTGACAGAAAGATAGACGACGTAGAATTCTCGATTATTCTGGCTGAAGAGGAAAAGTACGAGAAATTAAAGACGGACATAAGAAACAAAAAAACAGTCATAAAAGATCTTTCCGAGGAATCTCGCAAAAAGATCTACCAGGAGGCAAAAGAAGAGCTTCAAAGAAAGCTCGCTCAATAAATATTTGCTTTGAAAAAAGCGAAACAGGATTTTGTTTGCATATTGAACGCCGACTGTCTGGGTCATATGCAAATTAGAGTGCAAGACATAAATATAATAATTTTCACATACGTAAGCGTCCTGTGTGTCTGGCGTTCGCTTGTGTTCTTGGACTTTGGATCTGGGGAGGCCCAGAGTCCCCGAGTTCGAGCCTCGCTGCAGACACATTTGGACCGGTTGCTGTGAGTGAAAAAAAAGCCTCCCCCACTCACAGCAACCGTGGGAGGGGAGTGCGATTCAACCTCGCGACGGGGGGTTTCGCGAGGAAAAGTTGGAAAAGTCAGGGGGTGTCTCGGGACGCCGTCCGGAGTTCACCCCCTGGGGGGTCGTAAGAAAGATATATGTGCGTACTAGAGGGAGCAGCAGTAAGGGGGACTCGCGGTCACCATTCGGAATCGCCCGGGAATTACCCGTGTTTACGCACTAGCGTCCCCCGCGGGAATTACCCGTGTTCTGTTATATGTTGCGCGAATGTTAAGATATTTGTCTTATATATGCATGAATGTAAAAAGTTCACCAATGACTTCTGTATAATTTGCCTAAGATCCAAAGTTAACATACCCAAGCCTCGGGGTTTCTGGTGTTGTGGTAAGAAAATGCAAATAGAAGACGACACGTCAGCGCAGTGTTACGAATGTGGTAAGAATATTCGTAATGCCGTACCAAATGCTACCAGAGAGCAGTATTATGCCAATGGAGGTCGTAAGAAAACGCCATATAAGAGAATAAAATACTTCAGGGACTGGATGAGTCATATCCAAGGTTATCGACCGGTATATTTAGACAACGAAGTAAAGAAGAAAATCATAGACCATTTAGAAGAGCCAACCCCACAAAGTCTACGGAAGACATTGAAAAAATTAAAGCTAGGGAAATATTACAAAGCTATTCCCTATCTTTTGTCTGAAATTACCGGTAAGTCTATTCCTGAGGTTTCTGATATGAGCAGAGCCGAGTGGATGTTTTGTCGGCTGGATAAGGATATTCCTTATTATCCTGACGTAATTTACGAAATATTTTACAAAATAGACCCCAATCACCCCCTGTTAGGATGGATTCCGAGAAAATAAAAATGCAAAACTGGCGTTTATTTTGCCAGAAACCCCACTGGGGAATGCATCGCGCAGAACACCAAGCTATCCCCAGTGGGGTTTTTTGCATTTTGGGCTTACGGGGCTTATTTCATCCCGCGCCAGAGGCCCTCTAGTACATACACATATATCTTTCTTACGACCCACCAGAGGGTGAACTCCGGACAGCGTCCCGAGACACCCCCTGACTTTTCCAATCGCGAAACCCCCCATCGCGGGGTTGAATCGCACTTTCTACCCCTCCCCCCACGGTTGCTGTGAGTGGGGGAGGCTTTTTTTTTCACTCACAGCAACCGGTCCAAATGCATCTACAGCGAGGCTCGAACTCGGGACTTTAGGCCTCCCCAGCTCCAAAGTCCACGATCACAAGCGAACGCCAGACACATCTGGACGCTTATGTATGTGAAAATTATTATATTTAATCTGCATATTTTCTAGACTGACGTTCGATATGTAAATAGAACCCTGTCACGATATTTACTGAGCAAGCTTTCTTTGAAGCTCTTCTTTTGCCTCCTGGTAGATCTTTTTGCGAGATTCCTCGGAAAGATCTTTTACGACTGTTTTTTTATTCCTTATGTCCGTCTTTAGTTTTTCGTATTTGTCTTCTTCGGCCAGAATAAGCGAGAATTCTACGTCGTCTATCTTTCTGTCACGCAAAGCCTTTGAGACAAGATCGGTAATAGTATTTACTTTAGCCCTTGACAGAGCTATTGTCGTATCATGCTTGGATATTTTGCTTGACAACTGTTTCATAATGCCCGTAGCAACGGCTGAAATAATACCACAGGCTGCCCCAACGCCGGCCAAAGGAACTCCAACGATTATTCCCGGCCCAGTAAGCAAAGTAGCAACGCCGGAGCCCGTTAACACAATGGATATGGATCCTGAAGTTATCGCAATCTTATGTAGCGTACTTCGGGCTCTGACGTATTTCTTCCTAACTTTTTCGTAGTGTTTTGTCTGCCCTTCTAAGTAAGCCAGGATTAAATTTGCTTTATTCAGACGAAAGTTTTCAGCGTTTAGTTCGTTAGGTGTAGTATAGGGAACATCTGGGTACAACTGAGGTGCTGATGGTATAACATCCATTATATATACTAATGTACGACGCTTTTGGGAATGATATTGAGGAGCAGCCACATCACGATAATCGAGATTACTGGAATTGGAGGGCCTTTAGGAAGATGTTTCCGCATGCAGACCCTAGTAAGTTCGAAAGAAGACCCGATGGGATTTACTACCAAGGCTCCAGAATGTACAGCAATGCGGACTTGAGTCCTAAGCCTAAGATTTTGCCACCTGCAAAGCCTAACTTTCCTGCGAATTTGTTGTCAACAACGGAGGATTACCCATTTTACGACAATAAAGGCGGATCAAGCAAATTTGCTGAAATGGTGACTAACTTGGAAATTGACGTAGGTTCTGGAATGTTTAAGACGAAAGTTAGTGACATCTTTAGATTCACTAAGGTAAAGTTTACTTCCAAAAAGATGGTCGATAAATGGTTATCAGTAGGAGAAATGGGGCATTGGCCAATGCAATTGAACTTTGCTGTTTGGGCTGCAACCAAGGGGTGTGGGATAGCGGCCGACATGTTTGACATTTCGTTCTTGAGATTTCACGTAGCGTTTACGATGCGTAGGATATTGAAGGAGTTGGGTGTGCCACTACCAGGAGAAACGGCGTTTAGTGAATTGAGTAATGCGTATGATAAGACGGCATTTGAGCGCTTGAAGAACGAATTTAAGCTTAAGGATCGAAGCTTTCGTTATAAGGACACCGGTAGGGATGGTATGGGAGTAGGTTACTACATTTGGGATGGTAAGCTTACGGAGGTATCGAAGAGAAACATACCGTATTTTAAGTTTGCCGACGATGGAGGTTCATCGTCTAAGAATAACCTACTTTATTACATACAAAATAAAGACGATTGTTGGGCGCCATTCTTTGCCGCAAAGGGTATTGGTTTGAAGAACCTTGCTAAGATTAACCGCAGTATAGAAGCATTCGTCTACTGCACCCTAGGAGCGCAGGTAAATACCCGCAGCCCCATCGTTGGTGCCCAGGGCGCCTCAGAGGAAACGCAACAAGAATTCCTAGCCCTGTTTGAGTCCGCAATAATAGAGAACGACATATCCAAGTCGGTGCAGAGATATCAATTAGCGGTGCAGCAATCTAAAGTGCGACTGGATTACGCTTTGTCGCCTGGTTGTTGGTTAATGCCAAGTAATTTGGTCATCAACACTAATTCCGTTGTGGGTTATAACAACAAACTTCAACGAGCTACTAAGGATATGAAGTTTGGGGTGAATGACGTGAACTCTTACATGACCAAGGGCATTCCTCACTTCGTAGAGAAACCAAAAAAAGAACACGCAGAAAAACCCGAACCAAAGAAGAAGCCTCAAAAGAAGGTTATGCCAACCATACCCGAGGAATATGACCATAACCTACTAAAAGCCGGCCTAGCAGCTGCAAGCATTGGTCTGAGCTATTATATATGGCGATGAACAACCCCTACGTAGCTGGAGTAGATTGTGTTTATACGACTTACACAGGCGAGAAAAAATACACCCAGGCATCTTGGGTTGATGTCACGGGCATGTCCGTGAATTTAAATTACTCAGGAAAGAAATT
Source organism: Actinia tenebrosa (assembly GCF_029948245.1). Taxonomy (NCBI): domain Eukaryota; kingdom Metazoa; phylum Cnidaria; class Anthozoa; order Actiniaria; family Actiniidae; genus Actinia; species Actinia tenebrosa. The sequence continues at coordinate 9,735,174 of NW_028292586.1, read as the reverse complement.
GATCCTTTGTAGTATTTGCATTGGTACGAGCAGCCATGCCAACGTCGGCTTTAGGTTCCTGGATGAGAATGGCATACTGCAGCCTATGCGTGTGAAGACAAACAACAGGGAGCCTGCGCATTTCTCCGTAGAGCCCAACCCCAGCAGTGCCGAAAATCTATCGGTTTGGACTTTCCACATGGTCGCCGATTGCCATGGGAAGGTAAAGCTGCAAATGCGCGTAGATGACACCGGGAGCGTTTGCATAAATAGTATAGAAAATCAGAGAGATACAGCCTATAATCACAAGACCATTAGCACTTTAACGGCGATTAGTCTTTAGAAGGGAATTTATTCCCTGAAATATATGAATCCACACGCAAAGGAAGATTGGTTTCTTCATTATTTGGAGGAGAAGGAATACTTAGAACAGCATTGGTATGACACGGGATTGTGGGCGAAGGTTGGGGGCTTGGGATTAATCGTGTGTACTATTACCATTAACACGGGGTATTCGTGCAATGCTGGGTTTAGGATCGTTGATGAGAATAACCATCAATTACTGCCTTACAGAAAAAAAGATAACAATAGGAACCCAGTCCATTTCTCGTCGGAGCCCCCACCGCAAAGCTCAGAGGACATAACGTCGATAACTTTTCATATGATAGCTAATTGCCAGTATGCGAAGCTTCAGGTTCTTCCCAATGACGTTGCCTACCTTCGAATAAATGGCCTTGGTCCTAGTTCCCCTAATGCTGCCTGGTGCCATAAACCCATTTCTACTATGACTGCCCTACCCCTGGTGCCAAATTACCAAGGCGGCGCGAATACTATCTTTACTTATCCCCAGTCGAGAACACCTCGGGTACCCGACGACGATAAGCCACCAGTAATACACGAGGATAAGATTAACCCTTCATCTTCTTCAGGAGTACTACTCCAATAGCGACGACCAAGATCCAAATGTTGTTACCCACGAACTTCAACAGTTCGCCGCCGGCCCTAAGTGCCAAGGAAACAACCGAACCCAGCAGCCCAGGAAGACCGGCTGCCATCTTTTTTCCCAAGTCCGTCAGTCCCTTACCTAATTTCTTTACGCCTGCGCCCGTAGCCTTAAGGATGACTCCTACTACGGTGCTAATAGCGACCGCAAATGCCAGTGGAACGCCATACTTCAAAAGGGCTCTTTTTACCTTTTCCTTGGTGGTAAGCCCCAGCTCCTTTTCCAAGTTGTCCTTTTGCGCCTGTAATTCCGCAACTCTCTCCTGAAGGGTTTCTACTTCCTTTTGGGCAGCCTCCCTTTCCTCTTCGGGGCGAGTCTGGTCAGCAATTATTTCCTGCTGCCGCTCTATTTGCCCCTCCAGGTCTTCGATAGCCTGATCTCTTTGCCGGATTTGCTCCTCTTTAGTGTTGATTTCGGCAACCAACTGCCGCCGTTCCTCCAAAGAGCCGGCTATGGTGGTACGTAAGTTCTTAGCTTCTTCCTTGCTCATGTCCAGGTCTTGCAGGGCGAGCTCGAAGGCTTTTTGGGCTTGGTTCCTATCGCGCAGGGCTTTGTCTGTTTGTTCTCTCATTTCTATCATTCTTTGGTTTTTGTCGTCAAGTTCTCTTTTTTGAGCATCGAGGAGTAGTCGGTTTTTTCTCATGTAATCTGCCTCCCTTTCCTCCATTGTCTCCTTTAGTTCTTCAACTTCCCTTATCGCCTCAGCGCCTTTTTGTTGCCGCTGCATTAGGGTCTTGAACTTTTCAAAGGCTTCGCTGGTGTTTTCATCGTTTTCTCTTAGTCTTTCCACCAAATTAGGCCTTCCTAATGCGTCTTTGATTTCTTTTGGGGGATTACTGGTGAGCCTGTCGGAGTCTCTCCTTTGGTAGAGATTATACCACTTATCCCTTCCTCGGTACTGGATTTGAATTTGCCCCTTATCTCCGGTTTGGAAATTAAGGCGGGCCAAGTCCACATTTGGAAATTTCTCCCTTACGTCGTCTAAAAGCCCCCTTAGCATTTCAGCTTTTAGGTCCGTGGAATCCAAGTTTTGCAATTCCAAGTACTCCGGAATAGATCTCCCTGGGTTCCTCGATTGCCACTTGTCCTTTAAGGAACGCCAGGCCTCGCGGGCCCTACTTCCGAACCTATTTCGAAGCCTATCCCAAATATACTCGCGGGACACGTCGTCATTTGGGATTAACGTATCATATTCTTCATCGTTAATGTCGACTTGGCCTTCTTCGGTAAGGGGGTCAAAATCCGTTCCTTCTACTTCCATTATATATGATAAGCTCAAAGTTAAACCCCAACGTATTACCTAAGCAGGTTGGCGGACTGAAAGCAGAACGCACCTTTCACCGGGTTACATTCACACCTTCTAGTGCTAAGCCAGGGGAAACCCTGTACGTAGGCGTGCCCCGCCTAACGGATAACCTAGTCTTAGTTCCTGGCACCTTGGCGTTAAGGTTCGACCTAGCGGTACAGTCAAGCCCCACAGATGAAAGGATTATCGTTAACAACGTGGGTCGCAACATTGTTTCTAAGATGCGCGTAAAGTTCGCCGGGGAATCCTTGCTGGACTTAAATAGGTACGATCTGTATACCACGTACAAAGACTTATGGTTAACAGCATTTGGCCGCGCGCAAAGGATAGAACAAGGAATTGGTAGTGTTATTCTACGTAAGGTCCGCACACCTACGAAAACGCAACCTACTGACGGCAGCGGAGAAACCGCAGTGGCAGACGCAAAGCGAATAAAGACAGCCTATGGTAGCAAGTATGTCATACCACTGGACTTTGAAGTAATCACGAATCACGGCGCGTATTACCCAAGACAGTTATCCGAGCTACAGTTTGAAGTAACTTTAGCAGATGCTAATAACATCATTGGTGGGCTAAGCACTGCACTTACCACAACAACCCCATACTCTATTACCAACTTAGAGCTGCAGTATGAGACCGTATACAGCGAAGAGCTGGCCCGTAGCGCCGGTATGGAATATAGTGCAGGGAAGGCATTCCTTTACGACCACGTAGTGATGTATAAGACATTTAGCTACTTGGATAAGACGGATGAGGTTATCAACCAAAGTATTAACCTCCCCCGAAGAAGTCTCACGGGGCTGATGTTGGTGTTTGCCAAACCCTACGAAGCCGGTAAGCGCGACTCCGAGGCCTTTCACAACCCCAACATTACAAACGTGGGGGTCAACATAAACGGCGTTCCAAACAAGGTTTACTCCCAGGGGATAAAGCCCGCAGACGTGTACAGAGAGGCCATGCGCAAGTTTGGCGACCAAATTAGCCCCGAGGAATTCTTTAAGGATAAGTATGCGCTGTGGATTGATATGCGCACCATTAACGACGAAGACCTGCATGGTCAGGGTTTACGCCTAGTAAATACGCAGGATGGCATAACATTGGAGATCAAGCGCACCAAAAACGCCAGTGCCGGCGACGGCGACAACATAAACTGCTACGTCTTCGTCGTGTCTGACGCGCAACTGAGCGTAGAAATGAATCAGCTAAAGAGCGTTGCTTATTAAAATATTTGTCTAATATACCATGCTTCGCGTATTTGAAAACAACGACACCAAACTGCAATGCATAGTGCAAGGCGACAAACTGTACTTTAAAGCAAAGGAAGTGGCGGCTGCGTTGAATTACGAGAACACCAAGAAGGCTATTAGAGACCACGTTTCTGAGAAGTACCAGAAAAGATGGGCTGACGTGCAAGGGGTCCCAAACCGTTCCCCTTCTACTATTCACCCACATTCCGTGTTTATCTCCGAGCCTGCTATGTACGAACTGATATTTAGCTCTAAGCTACCCAAAGCTGTGGAGTTTCGTGATTGGGTCTTCGAGGAAGTCCTTCCGGCATTACGTAAAACAGGTAAATATGCAATAGAAAAGCGGTTTGACGGTCCAAACAAGTTGGTATTCAAAATAGAAAATGAATTCGACCTGCATAAAAAGGTAGTGGACTACATCCGCAGGTTTTACCCCCAAATGCTCGTGACCCCTGGTCTAGGCGAACTGCAGGACTCGGATGGAAAGCGCATAAAGTGCTGGCAGAAGGGTTACCAACGCGGTCAGCCCGACCTGCTCATCTTGAACGCACACGTGTGATACCGCGGTTTCTGCGTAGAGCTGAAGGCCCCTAAAGGCAACGGGGTATTATCCGAGGATCAACGACTACTCTTACAGAGGTACAAAGAAAACGGCTATAAGGTAATAATTGGCAACGACTACGATGTCATTTGCAGGGAGATCACGGAGTATGCACAAGGAATTCGCCTGCCATGTAGGTGGTGCTGCAAGCGCTTTAAGAGCGCGCAGACGCTGGGAACGCATTTGAGAATATTCCATAGGTATAATGGATAAGGATAAATTTAACGAGTTAAAGTTCATACAAACACACTGGAGGGATTTGGCGGTGGGGGAAATCTACGAGATAAAGAATTACGTGGTCTTTGAAGACTTGGATCGCCTGCGTTTGGTCTTAAAGAATAAAAAAAGAACATACACCCTTTGGGCGCCCGATAGGATAAAGGTACGCCATCGAAGGGCAGGACGTTACCCATGTCATGAGTCATGGTAAAAAAGATGGTAAATGGGTATTTGACGTAGTCAAGTATGAGCCCGAGAGTCCTCTGCATAGCTAAGCTTCGTTCCTCAGCTTACTAGCGCGTCTGCTAAAGTCCGCTGCGCTTTAGGATCCGCGGAGCACAAATGCCCCACAAAGGATCCTTCGGGGAATACCTTGCCACAATGAAGGCAGGTGTATTTTTTCTCCTCACGAATTGCGGGGGTTTCAGGGATTATGCAGTCGCTTGGTAGTTCGCACGTAATACAGTCCATATATTGAAAGGGCGATTAGGAATCCTCCTAAGAAGGCGGCTGCGTAGGCTAGCATATACCTTTAAAAGGGGTCCTTATTTTTATTGTTGTTTTGTTAAATGTTGATCCCTAACAAACAACAAGAAAAATAAGATCAGGATTTGAGACTCTTTGCACAAACCCTGCTTTACTATTAAAGGCCCCAAGAAATGCTATTGCGTATCATATATTTCAAAGAGTGTCTCAGAATGTTGACAATAAGGTTAAATCTTTGTTAAGACACCCCGGAAACTATTTCAAAGAGTGTCTCAGAATGTTGACAATAAGGTTAAATCTTTGTTAAGGATGCCTGGAAACTATTTCAAAGAGTGTCTCAGAATGTTGACGTTTAGGTTAAATCTTTGTTAAGACAGTTGAAGATATGTTCCTCTTCTCTAACACAACCACAACGATCGCACTCCTGCCTCCAATACTCCCTTTTAGTCCACGGAACGCCTTCGGCGCGTTCAAAAGAGGGGAAAGTACGGACTATCTTCTTATGGTAATCTATGCGATTCCTTAAGTAATCCTCTTTATGCGGGCAGCGACACATCAAATACGCACATTGGTAGCAATCCACGCCTTCCAAGTCGTAAGCGCGGGAGAGAAATCGATAATTCACTTCATGCGTTCTCCGGTGCGTCTGTAAACGTTGACGACTACTAAGTATCTTATTACAGAAACTACACTGTCTGGTTCGATTACAGACGCCCCTTTTCAGATGCTGCTGCATTTCAAAGGGGTTGTGGAATTCCTTATTACAGTCCTTACAAAGCCCACAAATGCGTTTATCCTGATGTTGTTGCATCTTTTGAACGGTGCTGAATTCTTTACCGCAATCCTTACAAGCGCGGCTAAGGGGTTTCTTTGTACAAACGCCGCGACGAACGTGGTATTGAAGTCTTTGTTTGGTGCTGAACACCTTCGTACACAACAAGCAGTCCATATATACTTAACAATATCTTAGCCTCCATTTAACATCCTTAACAAAGATTTAACCTAAACGTCAACATTTTGAGACACTCTTTGAAATAGTTTCCAGGCATCCTTAACAAAGATTTAACCTTATTGTTAACATTCTACGGGGGATATCGCATGAAGTCCTTAACGGACTCCTTAGCCCACGTTGCCATCGTTATCAGCGCGCCAAACCGTTCTGCACGCTTCAGACCGCACATTTCATCATACAACTCCTGCACGTGCTCTTTTAACCGGTCTATCTCCTCCCTTTGCATTTCTATGGTGTCTCTTTTATCTTTTGCGTCGGCGACAATTCTTTGCACTGCTTCCACTGGCTCCATATATTTTAGCGAATAAGTTTAAATATAAATGAACCCAGATCACATGCCTTGTAACGCTCTGATAGTAGGACCCACCGGCTGCGGAAAGACCCAATTCGTCGTGGAGCAGCTATTAGGACCCTTTAGATACCGCTTCGACTACATCGTGCTATTATGCCCCACCTACGTGAATAACCGCACCTGGACGGGCATAGGAGTGAAAGATGACGACTTCTTTGTGGACATACTGGATCCTAACGAGTTATCCAGCCATTTGAAGTTCTGGCATAAGCAATTCCCTAAAGATACGCAGACTTTACTCATATCGGATTACATCGCCTGCGGGGATGACGTAAAAAGGCGCACTTCCGAATTAGTGAAGCTCGCTTTCAGCGGCAGACACGACAATATTAGCGTTTGGTTGCTCTCGCAGCAGCTTACCAGCGTCTCTAAGCCTTTTAGGGAAAACATAGGTTCACTTGTCGTATTTTATACTCCGAGCAAGTCTGACCTGGAAACCATCCTTTCTGACTACGGCGGTGAGATATCCAAGGAACAGTTACACGAATACATGCGGCACCTAAAAACGCACCAACATTCCAAGATGATCTTCTCTTTGAGGTTTCCTTATGACGTTAATGTATATGGATATTGAGCAGCTCTTAGATGAAGTCCCCACGCAGTTAGATGAAAGTAACCTCAAGGAACAACTCAACATCCTTGTGTCTTCGGGGAAGTGTAAAGAAATGATAGGCAAGGAACTTACCCATGAGCAAGTTAACAAGTTGTCAGAAGAGGAGGTTAAGAAGTTCCATAAGAGGTACGAGGCTGCCCTTGCAAGTAAGACCACGGACGCCGTAGCAGACTCCGCTATCCGACTTGCAACTAAATTGCTTGGACTTGCACTGCCCATAGACGACATGGAGCAACTACGGAAGGACATAAGAGATGACTATGTCATCGCGCAAGAACTTAAGATAACCTGTGGGTGGTTGTCTTTGAAGTGCGGTAAGTTAATGGCAGTCGCCTCTGCGGCACTTCACGTAGCTCAGCACGTCGACTTGAAGGAACTTACGACATCTTGGAAGGACTTTAAGAAGGACAGAGAAGTCGAAAGGGTATTCGAGGCGGCACTTGCTGAGGTACCTAGTCAAGTACCTGCAAGTGACTTATCAAGTACTTGCTTAGGCACCTCAAGTACTTAGTCAAGTCATTCGCGGGAATTACCCAGGTCGCCTCAAGTACCTACTTAAGTCATCCTTAAGTACTTAGTCAAGTCGTCTTAAGTTACTTATCAAGTCCTTCAAGTCCTTAGATATAAATGAGTGAAGCTGAATCGAAGGCGGAGGAAACCCCTCAAGTAGAGGAGCAACGAATCACCAAGGCTAAATCTCCAGGCAGAGTTGCTGCCGGTAAGAAGCTCGCAGAGATGAACAGGAAAAACAAAGCCAAAAAAGAAGAAAAGGTGGAGGAAAGAGAAGAGGAATCCTTTATCAATCCTGGGTACGTCATTGGCGCGTTGGGAGTTGCTATAGCAGCAGGCAGCCTCTACTTGCAATGGCGGGCTACGAAGCCAAAAGTAGAACCCGTACATGTGACGCAGGAGCCTCCTAAGAGAAGCAAAATACCCGTGATGGAATAACCTTCTCGCTCTGTAATATAATGTCAACCGCGTTATTGAGAACTGTTGAAGAGACAGCTATCATTACTTCCATCGTTGCGGGTATTGGTTGGGTAGGTAAAAAGGTGCTCAAAGAAGACTTTACTGAAGACCCAAGCAAGAGCTTTGCTAATTTTGCTAAGATGACCGCTGCCGTTGGCGGGGCTATCATGCTAAAGGACTATCTGCAGAAGGAAAAGTACATCCCTTCTAAGATATAAATGGCTGCTATGATAGGAGGTTCACTAATTGCTGCTTTAGCATTTACTGGTGCTAGTTACGCGGGTAAGTACATAGAAAAAGCGCTAACTGGCGGAAGTAGTCTCGAAGCCGAAAGAAAGAGGCACGACTTAGCGCTGGAGAAACATCAGCGGGACGTGGCGGCTTGGAATGAAAAAAGACAAGCTTACAGGGATTGGTTGGATAAGAACTACCAAGACAAGATGCAGGCGGATAAGAACTTCGAAAATACAGACTACGCCTTTAGACTTTATGCACAGGCGCACCCCGACTTTAGAATGAGAAAGCCTCAGTTCAAGAATTACTACCAGCCTTCTAAGAAACAAAAAGACAATGAGCTGGTATTCGTAGGAGTTGCAGGGCTGGCAGGAGGCGCGGCTTTGGCGTATCTAATATAATGATCGTCTTTTTGGAAAGCGACAAGAATGACTTTACCACTTACTTGAATCCTCCCATCAAAGCCCATAAGGTTCGGCTCATAAGTTGCTCTTTGTACAATTCTTGGCATAACCTGATTAGGGGCATAGTCACTGAGCATACAGGAGGATCTAACTATCAAGCCGTATTGCTGCCCGATGGACATTACACACCAATCACACTGGCCAAGGAATTAGCAAAACACGGTTATACTCTCACCACGGGGTTGCCGCACGAAATGACCCTCAAACACAATATGCCAAACTATTCAATGACTTTTGGAAAGTCTGACCCATTGGGATCTTTATTATATGCCTCAGGCAAGACGATTACCAACACAGCCATACCTGTGAAATGGAAAGTCGCATCCTCTTACGAAGTCTATTGCGACTTGGTCCATACTTACAACAATGGAGAAAAGTCTTCCCTTATGTCCAAGTTTCCGCCTAAAGGTAATCCGTTTGACCTGGTAGAATACACTCCCATTTCTTTAAGCTATGACTTGTCTCATTTGGTAGAAAGCATAAACATCACCATTAAAGTGGACGGAGAGACGGTGGATTTCAACGGGCGAAAGATCAATCTTGTTTTGGAATTCATATAATGGGCCGCGTAGAGGACAAACTCAAAAGGATTTACTACGGGCCTGAAGGCTATTGGAAAGGAGCGTCGGCTATCAAGAAACTCGCGACAGCGGCCAGGGTATCAGAAGAAACGGCTAAGAACTGGTTGAAAAAACAAACCCTCTGGCAGGTTTATCTTCCCGTGCCTAAGTACATTCCCAGGCCCAGCTTTACCGTAAATGCCCCCCAATGAAGTTCGTCAGGCGGATTTGCTTTTCTTGCCGCACGACAAGGTGAGAAGAAAGACCTATAGGTACGCTTTGACCGTAGTCGATATCGCAAGCAGATATAAGGACGCCGAACCCATAACCAGCAAGGATTCTGGGGAAGTCGCAGAAGCCCTAGGTAGGATTTATAAGCGCGTCTTGAAATGGCCCAAGCTGCTGCAAGTGGATGCGGGGACAGAGTTCATGGGCGTGGTTACTAAGACCCTGAAAGACCACAGCACTAAGATTAGGAGAGCTGAAGCAGAGTACCACAGGGGTCAGAGCATCGTCGAAAGATTCAATAAGACCCTGGCCGAGCGTCTCTTTGGGTACCAGTATTGGAAAGAGCTGGAAGATCCCTCCAAACGCAACAGGGAATGGACTCAGAGGCTCCCCCAGGTCATCGTGGCTTTGAACAACGAGGCGGCCAGGGCTACGGGAATGAAACCCAGGGACGCCATAAAAAAGAAACACGTGGAACACAAGTCCTACGTCAGAAGTTCGAGGGCGGTCGGACTGAAGGAAAAAAAGCTCCCCCGCGACATAGTGGTCAGATACCTCTATCAGCCGGGGGAACTCGAAGGTGGCAGTAAGAGAGCCACGGATCCTAACTGGTCCCTGGAAACGTATGAGATTTCGAAGTCCGTCACCAAGGAAGGGCAACCCGTGTTGTATTACCTAGATGGCCCAAGTCGTGGATTTGTCAAGGAAGAGCTGCTCACAGTCCCCAAAGACTCAGAGTAGTGCTGCTCCACGCGCCCGATTGCACTCTAGGCATGTCAGTCTTACGTTGCCTCTGCAATGCCCGCGTTTGTTATTTATACGATCCACGGAGAACTGCTGATCGTCATTTGGGTCAAACCTCCATAGTAGAGGTATGTTACATTTGGCACACCTTGCCCCTTTCTTATAGACGTCGTCCACGCATAGGTCGAATTTGACCCCCGCATAGCGGGGATCCGTACTCTTTTCTTCGTCGTGTCTTTTGTAGCGAAGGAGTTTCTTGGCAATGTTCTCCTTTGCTATGCCTTCTGGGGTGCGGTCGTAACGCAGTTGCGGCCCCCAGGCTCTTTTTAACTGTTTGGCATATTCTACGCGGCTTACGGCGGTGTAGATAAGGTTGCTCCAACACAGCCGCTGGTCTATGATCCACAGCGTTTCTTTTATGGTAAGCCCCTGCGCACTATGGACTGTCATGCAATAACCCAAGCGCCAATCTGGATGGGAGGTTATTTTTTCCACCTTTTCTATGGGTACCCAGGCTTTATCGTGCGTTACTGCGTTCTGCAGTTGGATGTCGGTACCAGGTACGCAGACGTCTCTTTTTTGCATGCGGGTGTCGTGGGGTTTGTAGCAAACAGGTACGGGATGCGTAGGGAAGCGCTCTCGGTGTATATTTAGCAAATCCTTTTGTATGCGAGACTGTGCTGCGCGTTTGCTGCTCAGCACCAGATCCTTTGGATGCCATGTGTAAAGGAAGTCCTCGTATTTCTTCGCTCGTACGCGTTTGCGCAGTGTCTTGCATTGCTCGGCATCACTAAGGCCCCTTAATTCCGCTTTCAGGTATCTTACTTGATCCTTGCTGCGGTGGTCGGCGTTAATTTCCTCCGCATGGTCTACGAATTCTTTCAGCCATTCGTGGGGCATCTCTCCGGCTATTGGAGGAGGCTGGCATGGATCTCCGGCGAATATTACTTGACACTTTCCACGGAGGAATTCTACGAACTCCTGCAGGATTTCCAAAGGCACGGTGCAAATCTCATCCCAAAGTATCACTGGTGGTACGTCGTGGATAGCTTCCGGCACCCACTTTTGGCCATTCCAACGGAAGAAGCTGTGGTAGGTCTGCGCGTCGTGGCCCATTTCGCAGAGTTCTCTTTCCAAACGATGCGTTGGCGTTAGCACCTTTATCTTAGGAAAGAGTTCTAACACACGCGTCGTCTTACCGCTGCCTCCCGTACCGTAGAGGTAAGAGAAGCGTTGGTAGGAAATAGGGTCCGCAACTGAAGGTAGAGGCTCTTTGGTAGGCGCTACGGTGCCCTGGGTGTGCTCGCCGTGATATTCTACGCGTGCCCTCCAGGCTTTTATTTCTTCATCTTTGACGCGCCACTGGCCACTTTCTGCGAGTTCATCGGCAGTGTAGAATTCCTTCATCTTCTCTAAGACGCTAGGCTTTACGTATAAGGAATCCGTGGCTACGCGGGGGATATCTTCTTTGTCAAACCGCAGGAGCATCGCGAGAAGGTTAATGTGCGCGTAGGCTAACATGCTGGCACGCAGATGGTAATACTGCGGTCGATGGTCCTGGTAATAACACAGCGCATTCCATTCGTGTAGTTTATCGTCGACAAGGTAGTCCCACTTCTCCACGGACACCATCGTTCCTTTGTCATGCGCACGTTTTATGAGGAAGCTTAACTCGCCGGCGTCCGTTATTAGGCGCCGCTGCATATGTTTCTCTCCTTCCTTAGCACCCTGCGTGAACTTTCCTATGACCACGCGCGCTGTGGGGTTATGCTCCGGTAACCACTGCGTAAAGGCGCTGTGACAAAGTATGGCTTCATGCGCTGTGTATTTTAAAAGTTTGCGCTCTTCAAAGAACTTCAATAGGGGTATGGGTATCCATTCTTTCTCCTGCAGGTGCTTCCCATACCACGCATAGATTATGGGGTGCAGACCCGCTTCTAATTTCCAGGTGGTCAACCGTACAAACCCCGTTGCCGGCGCGTCGTAGTGACCATCCAACGCAACACGAAAGAACTGCGAATCTGGATGTCCGTAACAGTCGTAATATTCCTTACAATCTCCCAGGCCTTTAAAGCTTGCAGGGTAACAATGTTTCATATCCAGCGACACGTATTCGTCTTCATCGTACTCCATGTTCCACAGACCACCGTGACCGTGTTCTACACAAGCTTTAGCTATATCTTTGAACTCCTCCGGTGTGGATTTCCACCCGTTTCTTTTCTTTGCGGCTAAGAAGTCCAAACTGCGACTGCTAAGCACTTCGTCGGAGAAGTCTTCTCCTAAAGTCTCACAGGCGCTTTGAATGCGCAGCTGTTCCACTTCAGGACGATACAAGGTGCCGTCTTGGGTCATAAATTGACTTCCCTCCGCATCCATTAACCAAATAGAATTCTCGTGCATTAGTTCTGCAAGCGGCGACTCCTTGTAAACGCGCGTCTCCTTCCTTTTGGGGAACCTTAAGAGGCTGTGCACGTAAAAACCGACCGGTGGGGTCGGACTCAAAAAATCGATTTCCCTGATTTTTTGTTCATTTGTAGGGTTTTACCATAGAATAACCAGAATGTATTTTTTATGTTTTCATTGTTTTTATTTCCCAAGAAAATGAGCTCTAAAGTTCGACCCAGCTTGGAGGGTCAAATTAGCATCAATACAAGGGCTTCAAAACTCGTTGCGGAGCAAGGTTTTCTTCTTACATTATGAACAAATAAGCCAAGAAAACTTTATATCAATCATATGAGAACGATTTTGTGTAAAAATATTGACCTTTTTCTCGATAACGAATTTCTGGCAAATTTTTGAACACAGTTTACTCGGCTCAACCTGGTTTTACCACTGGTCTTTAAATCGGAATATTTTAAAAGTGGCAAAGTTTCAAACCTAAAATTATACCAATTCTGATAGATCTAGCCCTATATTTCAACTTTATTGGAAAAAATTTGTCGGCCAATGCAAAACGACTTTGCGAGGTTTCATTAAAGTTACTATATTTTGATCGTTTATTTAGCTGCCGAATCACTTCCGGTCTGTGAGTAAAATACAACAATTTACATATTTTGATCTCAAAAACAAAACAAAGTCACAAATAAATAAATTGCTTAGAGTAAATAAATAAAAAAGATAACTTAGAAAGAGAAATTGCCAAAGAATTACGCATTAGGCCTTCAATAACAGAAATTATAAACACTCACTGGCGAGACCACTGCCGTGATCCATTCTCCGTTGTATAAAAATCTCTCTCGACTACCACATCGCGAAACAATTCCATAATAAAAAAAGGATAAATTTTGCCAGGAAAACATACGAAGTACTGAAATAGTAGCAGTAGCAATGGAAAGTTAAAGCACGAATTCATCTTTAAAAATCATTTAGAACCATTTTATAATGGTCTCTCTGTGCAAGGCCGGCAAACAAGTCTGTCTGAAATAACTGTGCTTCTAATTATCTTGTCACCGCGCGTGCCGCCAAGCTGTAGCAAGTCAGTTCGAAAACTGCTGACCGAAGGCTGAGTCAAGGTTTTCGAAGTTTGCAATGGCGACTACATGTTCCTTCAAAAACAATACTTTTCTTAGAGACTGTGGACCATCCCGTGGTCATACGGAAGTACTTTTCTTAAACACATGTCGTGATGATGTAAAAGGTCATCTTCAGAGCTGTCACCTATCGCGCTCTGACTTGATAGAATATGAATTGATTCTCCAGAGGGCCGGTTTAGAAAACATATCTTCTGATGCAACAAAGACCTTCCGTGTTTGTCCTCGTCACAGATATGGACTGGGAAAGTTTTGGAGACCACCTAGATCATGCCAGTATCCAGCTCACAGTGGTTTGTCATCTATAGTCAAAGGACGCGATGTCATTGGCCAGGACATCTCGAGAGAAATTACCAACCTGTTTGGAATGACAGTTCCACTAGGATCACGTAATTATATCATTTGAATGAAATGCAGTAGTCAAACTATTGAATGCTAGTTTACTGAATTACATGATTTACTTGCTATTTCATTAGTCGAAGTCATCTCGAATAAATTGAGTTTATTAGGGGAAACGACTAGGTAACAGTCTACTGAGGGGTGTGAGGTTTTGGGAGGGGGGGGGGAGGGGGTGAGTGTGAGCGTGAGGCCAGGAGTGATTGGGGGGAGGGGTGGGGGGGGGGACGACGTTATCTCAATAAGTATCTACGTAAGATTGAAATCTATTGAATTGTTCAAAATTTTGACAGGATCACTCTATCATTCATTCATAAGGGTGTAAAATAGGAATTTATTCACTTTTGGCTAGCGGTTGCCTGGTACGTTTCTAATACGCATTGTAAATATCCCTGAATCCGCCCACGAAAAGTATGAAAAAAGCGGGTAGTCTGCAGAAAGTGTGACACTCATGCAGTTGTCCCGGGGGGGGGGGGGGAGGGGCTATATAAGAGACTAGCATGGGAAAAAGTGGGGGGGGGGGGGGCTAATATTGGAAAATATAAGAGAATAGTATGGAAAAAGGTAAAAGGTGGGGGATGGGGCAAACCCCTCCCTCTGTGCGGCCCCTGAGTTCTTATAAAAAAATTTGCGTTTTAACAGCAATATGCTCTAGCTGTCGCAAAAAACACAAGAAAGAAGTCAAAAAGCAACCCTTCCCTGCTTCTTCAGAGAATAAGAAAGAAATGTTCACCCCGGAAAAAGCAAATACCTATGTGCTACGGTAAGTTTTCGTTTGTTCGTTTGTTTTCTTTTTGAGTGTTTGTTTGTTTTTTATTTATTTATGTTTGTTTGGTTTGAAGATTACTCCTTGCGTATTTACTGATCTATTTGTTAGGAATCGCCCAGATGCACAGTATAGAGAAAGTTTTACTGGTACGCCAACACCCATGAAAAGACGTGATCCTTGTTGGACACCTAGCAGCATGGCTGATGACGACATCTTGGAGTCAGAAGGAAATATCAACCAGAGCGTCGTAGATCAAGAGGTACTTGATTTGTACAACCAAGGTATGGCATCACTAGCATCTAAAATATGTCTAGATTTTTCACCACTGCAATCTCGCACAAAAACCACATGGGAAGATACCAGTGAGATGATGAAGAAAGAAGTCAAGGAAAATGTATTACAAGGCTGTCAAATTGTCTGTGAAGTTGTTGCCCCTAATTCCAGCAAAGAAGTTTACGACTCGCTATTCATTGACAAGGCGAAAGATACAGACTTAATTAGTGAAGAGCTTCTGTCCCTCGTGACAGCATACCGAGATGCCCCTTCAAAGAATGTGAAACTTCAAATCTTGAGCATTTATGCATCACGGTTTCCTGCTGAAAAGTTGATAAAGTATCACGAGCCTTATGAGAAGATCACGCATTGGCAAATCAAGCAGGCAAGAAGTCATGCGAGAAAATATGGCCCTGGGGTTCCAGAGCAAAAAACACTTCGCCACCGAGTACGTCTTCCGATGGATAAAGTTGATCATTTCATTGACTTCAGTGACAGGCCTTACTTTTACCAAGATGTAGCCTACGGCACCAGAGTTCTTAAACTAGATAGTGGAGCAGAGGTTAGCATGCCAAATGTTGTGCGCAATGTTACCAGGTCTACCATGGTCCATCAGTATTTGCAATACTGCAGCGAAGAACAATTCACACCGTTATGCCAACGCACTCTTTTTAAAATTCTTGAAGTTAGGGAGGCGTCCCAGAGAAAATCTTTGCAAGGTCTCGATAACACGGCGGCAGAGGGAGCTGTTGGATTTGAGTCACTCGAGAAAATAGTAGATGATCTGGAATCTTTAGGGGCTTCAAAAACCTGGTGCTGTGAGACGAAGAAGCTTCTGAATGAGTGCAAACGCTATCTAAAAACTGATTATCGAGTACACTGCCAGGATAGTCATTCATGTTGTCCTGATCACTGTCGTGACTACGCTCTAAGCGACGAAAAGGATAAAGCATTTAGTGCTACATGCAACCACACTCACAACGTTCAGTGTGACAAGTGCGACTCACTGAACTCAGTTCTGAAAGATGTCGAAAATCAAATCAAAAATCCTTCCATTTCATTTTACAGTGATGATCAGCAAGAAGACCTACTGCATGACTGGAAAAAGAGTAAAGAGAGCATCTACGACTGGAAGTCCCACATACTTAGATCAATAAATCAAGAAAGTGCAAAGCAAAGGGTTCTTCAAAACCTGAAACCCAACGAGGCTTTGATAATTTTCGACTGGGCAATGAAATTCCAGCAGATGAAATTTCGAGAGAAACAATCAGACTGGTATGGAAAACGTGGACTAAGTTGGCACATTAGTACCATCGTGTTGAAACCTGAAGAAAGTAGCGAAGATGTTGAAGTCCAAACGTACGCTCACCTCTTCTACAAGTGCACCCAAGACTGGTATGCTGTCCTCTCCATCATTGAAGATCTTCTTGGCTGGCTCAAGTCTAACATCCAGCCTTCAATATCTCACGTTTTCTTAAGGTCAGACGAAGCTGGTTGTTACCACAACAATTTCTTAGTTGCAGCTTTGCATGGCATCAGTGAGAGGACTGGAGTAACTATAAAGCGGTTTGATCACTCTGAACCACAAGATGGCAAGGACATGTGCGATCGCATATTATGCCCTATGAAGACGGCTGTTCGAACCTTCTGCAACGAGGGTCATGATATAAGCAATGCGAGTGACATCAGGACTGCTTTGCTCAAACGACCAGTTAAAGGAGTCTCAGCTGCCGTTTGCTCCGTTCAAGAATCAAACAAGACACTCAAGGTGAATAAGTTGGATGGCTTCAGTAAATATCACAATTTCGCCTTTGAGAAAGATGGTGTGCGTATTTGGAAATGCCATGGGATAGGATCAGGAAAGCTAGTCTCTTATAAATCGTTGACGCAATTATCTCAAGAAGCAACGTCTCTACAAGTTGAGCAGCCATTTTTTGACATCAGTCAATCAAGAGCTCTAAAGTCGAAAGCCGAAGACCTATCAGAATCCAAAGAGACATCTCTAAACCTTCTTTGTCCACAGCCTGGATGTGAAAAACTCTTTGCTACCTTTGCTGATCTGGAACTCCACATTGATGTTGGTGATCATGCTGAGAAAGAAGGGAAAGAGACAGTAAGTGTCTATGATACGATTAGAAAGAGGTGGGCGAGTAGATTCACTACCATGCAGATTGAAAGTAATAAGACGAGGCTTCAAACAAGCAGTACATTAGAAGCTTGCACTCAAGTTCAGGGAACAGCAAGTAGTGTTGCGCAAGGATGGGCCCTACATAAAGTACGAGGTGGAGGAACACAATTTTCTCAAAAGGTACGAGACTACTTGACAAGCAAGTTCGACCTTGGCGAGAAAACAGGTCAGAAATGCGACGCAGACCAAGTAGCAAAGGATATGCGGAATGCAAAAACCGTTGACAACCAAAGAATGTTCACGAGAGATGAATGGCTGACAAAGACGCAGATCAAAGGTTTCTTTTCTCGTTTAGCTTCATCGAGGCGAAAAGGTACAAGAGTGGATGCAACACCTACCTCTGTAGAAGATGAAGAAGATGAAATTAACGATCAGGAACGCTATGAAGTCATTGAGGAAGTGCTGGAGGAATTAGGCGTTAGACATCCTATCGTTTACGACGTTTACAATCTCTGTAAATATTACGAAGACGACCTCCTTTCTTCCTTTAATGTTAGTATGCTGCGAGACATCTGCCGGCACTTTGACATTCCATTCAAGTCAAGAGATCTCAAGAAAGTTCTGTTAGAAAAAGTGGCGGGAATGGTCAAGGAGTGCTCTTGTTGCAACTGACTGCCGTTTTTTTTACGAATGTCTCATCTGTCAAAGATCGAAAACCTCATGTCTTTTTTTAGCCCATTTCCACTTTTCGAATCTAGTTCCCGACTTGGCACTGGAGGTATGACAAAAAAACGCTTTTGCTCTTGAATTCGTCTTTTTTTTCCTGATAAATGCTCCTAAGCTTTTAACTTCTTTTTTTCAAGATTTCTTCCCTAGCCGCCATTGTAAAACGCCTGCAAGCATATAGCAGGGCGGTGTCTCCATACCTCCAGTGCCGAGTCCCCGCGCGGTATGAAAAAGGTATATTCTAATAGTTGTTCAGTACTAAAACAGTCAAGTGAGTTGCCCTAGTCGTAATAGAGCGTTTTCGTATGACTGTGAAAAGCTCACGAAACGAACGCAGTGAAGACAGCGTTCCCAAAAATGAAAAATCAAGAATCACGTTCGCTGCAAGTCTTGGCTTTATCCAATCAAATACGGCACACATGTAAAAAAAAAAAAAAAAAAAAAAAAGGCGGACACGGCCACTAAAGCACAAAGACATGTAAGCGGTAAGGGCAAGACACACAGCACTGAACCTTTCAGTAACAGTCATATGAAATATGTCCTATTGCCATTGAGTGCGACCCTCAAACTTTGATGTCTCACTCGTCGATGTACTTAATTGCATTTCAACAGCACCCAATCTGGAAATTTAGTATGCTGGGATTTCCCCTCCCCTAACTAACAAAAAAGAAAAAGAAATAGAAAACTGGAGGGAAAAAATTATTCAATCTCAAATCCCACTCAAGATAAAAATGTATTATTCATAAAATTTCAGTTCTTTGTTTGACTTGATCAATAATTTTATTTATCGTTACTGCTGCATAAAGTGGATTAAGTAGAACAATATGAAAAATAAAAGCTAGTATGGACTGCTGTAAACTTCGAGAGTAAAAACGTCAAAGAAAATGCCGGTTGGCACGCGCGGTGACAAGATAATTAGAAGCACAGTTATTTCAGACAGACTTGTTTGCCGGCCTTGCACAGAGAGACCATTATAAAATGGTTCTAAATGATTTTTAAAGACGAATTCGTGCTTTAACTTTCCATTGCTACTGCTACTATTTCAGTACTTCGTATGTTTTCCTGGCAAAATTTATCCTTTTTTTATTATGGAATTGTTTCGCGATGTGGTAGTCGAGAGAGATTTTTATACAACGGAGAATGGATCACGGCAGTGGTCTCGCCAGTGAGTGTTTATAATTTCTGTTATTGAAGGCCTAATGCGTAATTCTTTGGCAATTTCTCTTTCTAAGTTATCTTTTTTATTTATTTACTCTAAGCAATTTATTTATTTGTGACTTTGTCTTGTTTTTGAGATCAAAATATGTAAATTGTTGTATTTTACTCACAGACCGGAAGTGATTCGGCAGCTAAATAAACGATCAAAATATAGTAACTTTAATGAAACCTCGCAAAGTCGTTTTGCATTGGCCGACAAATTTTTTCCAATAAAGTTGAAATATAGGGCTAGATCTATCAGAATTGGTATAATTTTAGGTTTGAAACTTTGCCACTTTTAAAATATTCCGATTTAAAGACCAGTGGTAAAACCAGGTTGAGCCGAGTAAACTGTGTTCAAAAATTTGCCAGAAATTCGTTATCGAGAAAAAGGTCAATATTTTTACACAAAATCGTTCTCATATGATTGATATAAAGTTTTCTTGGCTTATTTGTTCATAATGTAAGAAGAAAACCTTGCTCCGCAACGAGTTTTGAAGCCCTTGTATTGATGCTAATTTGACCCTCCAAGCTGGGTCGAACTTTAGAGCTCATTTTCTTGGGAAATAAAAACAATGAAAACATAAAAAATACATTCTGGTTATTCTATGGTAAAACCCTACAAATGAGCAAAAAATCAGGGAAATCGATTTTTTGAGTCCGACCCCACCGGTCGGTTTTTACGTGCACAGCCTCTTAACTCCCTCCACGCATGTGCGTTATGCTGGTAAATTACGATAGGCGCACCCCGGCCCCCATACTTGTGCGTCCCGGAGTAAATGAAGCCGTCGGTGATGTCTTTCACGTGTATGCGCCTTTCTAAAGCAACCTCTAACTTCTTGATGTTTTCAATGGTGGCTCCTGCCCTACGAGTAGCATGCTCCCATTTCCTGATGGCTTCTCTTCTCTTCAACGTAAGCTTACCTCCCCTAGAGGAATCCTCGAAGAACTCTCTAACTAACTTACCCACGCAGTTACCCGGATGCCGCATTGGTTTGAGCTTCTTAACGTCCGGGTTCTTAATTTCATACGCACCGTAAATAACCACGGTGACCGGGTAAGCAACTTCGTAGAACAACATGTCGATGCCCACCAGCGCCCCAGGGCGCGTGTCCTTGTTTAAAACGAACAGGTCCTTCTTGCCAGACGCCCGTATTGGATTCCTGCCCTTTTCTATTATCCACTCGCCGTCTAAATACTTTATAAACGTCAACTCCAGGCGGTAATTACCTTCGGGCATCAAGCCAATTATTCTTTCTGCTCTTTCCTCGCTCATCGTCTCATCCGTATCTCCCTCCATAAACGTTGTGAAGGCAAAGTCGGCGTCTAAGCGGTCCAGCACCTGAGTTCGCAGTCGGCGCACAGTCTTGTTACTAATGCTTTTGATGGTGTCCATCTATATCTAAGGAATATTTTATCCTCCGTTTGCGACACAAATATTTTAACCTTCGCAAACATAGCAGCAGTAAGGAAATCTTCGCGCAACATATAACAGAACACGGGTAATTCCCGCGGGGGACGCTAGTGCGTAAACACGGGTAATTCCCGGGCGATTCCGAATGGTGACCGCGAGTCCCCCTTACTGCTGCTGAGGGCCTCTGGCCCCGTAAGCCCAAAAAACAAAATGCAAAAAACCCCACTGGGGATAGCTTGGTGTTCTTCCGATGCATTCCCCAGTGGGGTTTCTGGCAAAACAAACGCCAGTTTTGCATTTTTATTTTCTCGGAATCCATCCTAACAGGGGGTGATTGGGGTCTATTTTGTAAAATATTTCGTAAATTACATCAGGGTAATAAGGAATATCCTTATCCAACCGACAAAACATCCACTCAACCCTTCTCATAGTATCTTCAGGGTCGCCGGTAATTTCAGACAAAAGGTAGGGAATACCAAGTTATCAAGTTAAGTTATCAAGTTAAGTTTATTTTTACAAAATAATGACTATATATACACAATTTATCACCCTCGCGCAAATAGCATAAAGCTAATCTAGGCGGGAGGCGATATATTACATTAAATAAATATTAGAAGATTTACAAATAAAATATGACGATAAATAAATGAAAAACTAACAGTTTACTTAAAATAAAGAAATGAAAAGGGGAAAAAAAAGAGAAAAAGGAAAAATGATACTAACCAAGTATTGAAAATCAAGAAATAATTATTTATAAATAGTCGCAATATATAAAGACTCAGTCCGAGACGTTCAAAGTATAATGTAGTCTGTCTACAATAGTGGAAGTGTCAACATAGCTATCTTCTCTTAGGAGAAAATCAGATAGTGTTTTACGTAATATTAACTTAAACCTCTTCTTTTTTAATTTACGCAAATTGCTCGGTATCGTATTCCATAACCTAGCTCAAAATCTTGAGAATGAATTTTTTTGTACTTCCAGTTGAGATTTTTTAAGATAGAAATTTCCTGATGATGAGAATCTTGTGTTGTATGAGTGAACACTCGTAGCAAGGGTAAATTGATTTAGAATATTAAGAGGTGCAAGCTTATTTTCAATATCATGCATTAACTGGGCGACCGATTCATAGTAGAGGAAATTAATTGGTAGTGTATTAGCTCTGATAAAAAGAGGAATGGCATGTTAGGATCTATCAGTGAAGTACATTAATCTAAGAACTCTTTTTTGTAGAAGAAGAACTTTGTTTAGGTGAATTTGTGCAGCTTGTCCCCATAAAGTTAAGCCATAAGTAAGATAAGGGTGAATCAGAGATCGATAAATATTATGGAGAGGAACGAAATGTCTTAGTTTTGCAATTATTCCTACAGCTTTACTTATTTTTAGTGCAATATAATCTATATGATGATTCCAAGAAAGGTTCTCATCTATCAGAATTCCGAGGTATTTAACAAAGTCTTTTCGCTCCAAAGGAAGGAATCTATTTAGATTGCTATCTAGAATCTTTACAATAGGTTCAAAAGGGAGTTTCTTTGGATACGGACGAAAAATTACATAATTGGATTTTTTGATATTAAGGGTTAGTTTATTCGCAATTAACCAGCTACTTAATTTGGCAAGTTCAATATTAACAGTTAATTCAAGAGTTTTTAAGCTTTTATTGGCATATAATAGGTTAGTGTCATCAGCATAGAGATAAAATTTATAGATATCATTTACATAAAGCAAAAATAATAATGGACCTATAATAGAACCCGAGGGACACCGCACAAGGTGGTTTCTTTATTTGAAGTTACCGTTCCGATCTGTGTTGTTTGAAATCGGTCTTTCAAGTAAGATGCAAACCAATCATTAATAATACCTCTAATCCCATAATGATAAAGCTTACTTAAAAGTATCGAATGGTCAACAGTGTCAAATGCTTTTTTTAAGTCAATGAAAATACCACAAGAAAACAGTTTTTTATCCATATTACTCTGTATGGCATTTATGATATCAAGAGCAGCATGTTGAGTAGAATGATCCTTACGAAAGCCATATTGCGATTCCAATAAAATGTCATTTTCCTCGATAAAATTAATCATTCTTTCATACATAACTTTTTCAATAATCTTTCTAAAATTTGATAATAACGAGATGGGCCGGTAATTATTGGGATCAGTTTCATCGTCATCTTTATATACAGGTACAATCTTGGCAATTTTGAGTTTTTTGGGGTATTTACCTGACCGAATTGAAATATTTATTATTTTTGCTAAAGCATTGCCGAAGAAACCTTTGTAATATTTTCCTAGCTTTAATTTTTTCAATGTCTTCCTTAAGCTTTGTGGCGTTGGCTCTTTTAAGTTAAGCGCTTCCATTACTTCGTTGTCTAAATAAACCGGTCGAAGACCTTGGATGTGACTCATCCAGTCCCTAATGTATTTTATTCTCTTATAAGGTGTTTTCTTACGACCTCCGTTAGAGTAATATTGTTCCCTGGTAGCACAAGGTACGGCATTGCGAATGTTCTTACCACACTCGTAACACTGTGCTGACGTGTCATCTTCTATTTGCATTTTTTTATCACAACAAATATACTTATTTGGTTTACTAGGCTTAAACTTGGGTTTCAAGCACTTTACACAGAGGTCATAAGCAAACTCTTTACATTCGTGCATAGTATATAGAACAAATATTTTAACTTAGTAATGCGGGGCACCGATAAAACCCGTAGAGGGCTTTTCGAATCGAATTACGCAGGCAATACACATAGGGACCTTACGGGTAATACCCGCGGGAGCCGGATGGTACTTGGCGGGGGCAATACCCCGCTCATACGGTACCCCCTCCGCGGGTCCCCCTAACTGCTGCTCAGAGTGCTGGATTCCGGATTCCAAAGCCTAAAATTTCGTGGATTCCGGATTCCCTTACATGGGGCGAAAGGTCAGTCTCACCACAGGTAGCCCCAAATGGCTATTAGTGTTGATTTCTCGTCAAAATACATTTCAAATAAAATTCAAAAATTCATACAAATAAAGGTCTTACCTTGAGTCTTATGTTTTCTTTTGGGTCTCTGTGAAGTTTCAAGCATTTGCTTCAATATTAAGGTAGTACCGTAGTGAAGTATTCCACGTACTTAAAATAAGGGAAGGTAGAACACCAAAGCCCCCTTGAACCCTCAAATTGTGAAAAGCTAATTTGCTTCTAGTTTAGTCAAAATTACACATCACGCCGAAATTCCTTCACGGAACCCGTCCGATACCTCTAACATCCACACCATTGATATTCGTTCAGCTATTCGACGCTATCCATTTTTAAATCATCTTTTTACCAAGCCTATCTTCAGTTCGTAAATGCTCTCGACTAGCAGCCTTGCAATGGATTCTTACCGTCGTTACAAACGCATTATAGTACTCTCCACCCCCCCCCCCCCCCGTGTGAATTCTTTCTGTCAGGTACTAACTTTTAGAGGCTGTGTCCCTAAGAATCACCAGACCAAATTGCATGGGTTCTCAGATTTCTTTCAAACTTTATGTACAGAAAGCCTTTCCTACTGGTAGTATCAAAATGCATTTTATTTTGAATGTCGTCACAAATTCGCTAAGTTCAGGGGGGGGGGGTGGTCAAGTTTCGGGCAAAAATTAAGTTTTTGGACACCTCCTGGTAACGTAATTTGAATGAAATTTGAGGCTTTGTATCTCTTTTTAAATGCACACAAAATTAAATCCTTTCACATGCCGGTAGATACACATCTGAGGAAAAACCTGACATATTAAAAGCTTCAAGAAGAAGTATTTTATTTGGAGAAAATTTACGCTACTTTTGCACTATATTTGACATTTTGTGACTTGCAAAATTATGACAAAAGATATAAATTCAGATCTCAAAAGTGTAAATCTAGTATTTTTATCGTGATACAAGTAAACATTGATCTTTCATAAAATGTAAAAATATTTTCCGGCCAGCATGTTTTAGGTATATTGTGACTCCGCCAAATCTCAGCATTTTCCGAGTTGTCAAATTGAAAATGAAAATCGAATGTTGTTACGTCCCTCAAATTTCTACTCTATATTGACACAGAATTATGTTTAAACCCAAGATAAGATATTTTAAGGTATTATTTTAAACACATTCCACAACTGTGATCAGAAAAAAAATCGTTCATTTGTGTTTGCTTTTGTAAGAAATTTGTATGTTGAATTAGCCATGAATTAAGAGAAAACCATGCGAACGCTTATTTCAAATAATTGAAGACAAATTTCCACTTGTAAGATCAATAAATCAATAAAGATACATTGCTTTAGTTTTAATTGCATTGAATTTCCAAGAAAGAGCTGTAAATTTAGCAATATAGAGCATTAAGAGGGGCTCTCCCTAAGGATCGCCTATACCTATGCAAGATAGAAAAATCGAAAATTTTCAAACTCTGCCCAATTAAAGGTCTTTGGTAGCTAGTTCTAGAAATATAGTTCTCAGTTGGTTCAGATCATTATTTTTTATTTGAGAATTTTTTTTGTATTTTGAGCCCCAAACGCCCGGGAGAACGACTTTAAATGAAGGGATATTTCGACAGCTCGCATAAAAATACATATTCATCATTCATAAAACTAAAGCCACAGCACCAAAGAACTGTCTTTTGCCTACCATTTGCATTTTTCAGATTTAAAATTGGTTAAACCCAAAATATTTCCCAGATTTTTCATAATAACCTGTGTTAGCGGTATTTCGTCACGCGAAAATATAGGCAGGATTCAGAAGTCAAAAATGCTCCTTGGTACATGGCTTTGCCATGAAATTTTGCCCTCTAAAGATCAGTCATCACCTCTTCTTTGATTTTCTAAAATAAAATTTTTGGGTAAATAAAATGAGGAATTTTGCGAGACCCAAATGTGTAAGGCATTTGTAGCAAAATACATGCCCTCTTGACCCCGGCTTGTGTAACGTCAGTCGTCAAGAACTGTCCTATATTTTGATTTAGATGGGTGAATCTTTCGGTAATCGTTAACTCACGGTCTATCAAGACAGATAAAAGCGTAAACGTTTATAAACTTGAACAATGGTACGGTTTTATTGACAGTCTAAAGGTTTTGGACGTTTGTATTGCAAGAATATATTGTCGTTGTCGAATTCACATTACCACAAACCTGAACTTTTCTTGGGATGGAGCATGTAGTTTCGGTTAGCTTTGCTAAATGCACAGGTACTTAATAAACTAGGATGTTCATTGTCTTAAAAGTTTTAAAATTTACTAACCTCATAGCTCCTATGAAACCCAAATCATGTCACTATCCCAATCAGATAAACCGATCTTCGTAAACAATCGTCACTAAATCGAGCCGACACAGGCAACCCAACCTATGTCGAGGAAGACCTTTCTTTACGCGAAATAGCCCCTTTTCGAGTTGTCACGATACCGCTGGGACGCCTTGCATTGCGGGCGCATTTAAGAGTCAATGTCTGTAACGGTCGAGAACCATCGGACAGTTGAGAAAAATCGAAATTGCTCATACTTTGCCTAAATAACCTCCCTGGTAAGACATTTTCAAAAATATAACTTTAAGTGCTGGGCGCCTTTTATTTTTTGAGAAATCGTCAAAAGTTGATTTTTGAGCCGAAACGGGCTTGGGCACCCTGTGTCGGATAAGAAAAATCGAAGTTTTCTCGGCGTTCGCACGGCTCCGCGTTTTATTATATCTAGACCATTATTTTTTCGTTGAAAAGGTACGTTCTTTTTCTTGAGTTTCATGCCACAATAGTTTTGCTAGTCCCCATTGTAAATAAATTACAGATTTTTAAAGTGATCCTACTTTGGTGCTTCAGAAAATTCGTGAATTTTCGTCATTTTCAATATGCCTAAATGGGTCGTGGTACATATACCAGAACTAAATAATTACCACCATGTTATAGCCTAACCCTTCTAAAATAACATATCCAAAGATTATTGGCGGCCCGCTAATCCTTATTCGCTGAGAGTCCCAAATGTGTCGGTAGTTTTCACCCAAGAAAGCGTTACGCAACGCGTTATTGATTATGCAAGTATCTCATGCTCGCGGGATTTTAACCTGAAAACAACATAAAACAACCACATTTCACAAGCCATGACCTCTAGTGATGCCATTTTATTTCTTCTTTCGACTATAAAGTTGAAAAGTACTATTATTTTAGTCTTCTATCATCACTAGTTCCGGTGGTCACGCAAGGCGATTCAAAACATGTTTACACAACGCCAAGGATAAATACGTCTTACAGATGCACTACATTTGTTTGTTGCACATTATCAATGGATAGTTAAGAAGTATTGTAATGGAACATTTCCACCAAAATACAATTGTCCACTTGAATGTTGTATTTTGTCTTTCGGTTCTTGGCAGATTGACCAGTCATCCGAAATGACACTCGGACTAGACCGTAACTCAATAGTACCATAACAGCCTCCAACGAAAACAATTGTTGCATTAGATTAAGTACGTCGTATGTAGGTAACATCAATTTTTCAAAGTAAATTCGTTTTTTCTGAGTAAAATATTTTTGTTTTCCAAGATTTTGGGCCCAACGGTCCATTACTGTGTAAGGGAATAAACGGTGTTACATTCTTTGCGCAATCTTTGACTGATATTTTACTTAACAGAAATCCAGATGAAAGTAATTACACTTGATGCGATGTTATCTTTTCGCGTAACTTTTGACTGACATTTTACCATACAGAAGGCCAGTTAAAACTAATTCAGTGTTGTTTTTCTTTGCGGAATTTTTGACTGACATTTTACTAAACAGAAATCCAGACGGAAGTAATTACACTTGAGCGATGTTATTTTTTTGCGCAACTTTTGATTAGCAGTTTACCAAACAGAAGGCCAGCTAAAATTAATTTATTGTTGTTATTTTTCTTTGCGTAATTTTTGACTAGAAGACCAGATGAAAGTAAGTTTATGTGGTGTTCTTTTTTTTACGTAACTTTTGACTGGAATTTGACCATACAGAAAGCCAGTTAAAACTAATTTACCGTTGTTTTTTCTTTGCGCAATTTTTGACTCAATCCGTGACAGTTTACTAAGCAGAAGACCGGATGAAAGTAATTACACTAATGTTTTTTTTTTTGCGCAATACACTACAGAACACCAGTTAAACTTTGCGCAATATTGATCAGTACTTATCAACTGTGAAAGTAAAGCATGTTCAGTGCCACCATTGTGCTCGTGGTAGCATGAGCTCCTGCAACTACTCTGCGTTAGTTGGTGGTTTGTGCGGACCCAGTTCGTATAATGAATCTATTACAGGATGCACCACCCTTGAAAGTTGCCAAAAAGATGTTTCCATTCACCTTTCTTTACATAAAGTCAGCGATGACTCCGGTGTTTCTTCCGAGTTCAAATTACTTCTTGCTCGGGCAGGTAAGTGAAAATCAGTTTTGTACATTGCAATAACAACAGAAAATGTATTTTTTAAATTCTAGTGCATATAGATTATAAAGATTCAAGACGAATATATTTTCTTTTAAGGAATATTCAATGTTGATGAAAAACATCCACAAATGACAATCTGTCCTCTTCACCGTGATAAGTTTGGTGTTCGCTGAAGATGTAATAAAACTCGATGTGCAATACCAGACGGCATTGCTGCCCACAAATCGTCATCTGTGAAAGGCCAATGTGGAGTGACAACTTCTATTTCCTCATACGTTTTTAATCAAACCGAGACTCTCCTTCCAGTAGGAACACGTGAGTACACTAACGAATGATCACCGTAAATTTGGCGTGAATAAGGGTAGTTTCAGTTAGTTTAATATGACGAATGGGGGCATGAATATTTTAAGGAAGGGCCCCAAAAATACTGAAAGGTATAAGCGGGGGGCTTTTTATGTTTAATGTTATTGGAAGGGGAGGGCTTTGAATTTTTTACACTATACTGGGGGTGGGGTGGGAGGGACATAAAATATGGCAAGTGCAAAGGGGAAGGGGGGGGGGGGCCCTGAACATGATTTCATATTTCAAAATTAAAAATCTTCATGCTCCCCCCCCCCCCCCCCCTTCCCCGTCATAACAAATAAACCTTCCATAATTAACCCAAAATTAAGTATTGGGCGGAAGCCTGGACGAGAAATTTCTCTTTTCGCACTGTTTCGTTAATTGCCACTTGTTTGTTGTTGTTTTATTCTTGTTGCTGTCCAGAAGGGAATGCTTTCGCTAGTCTATTCCGTACATTAGCAATCAGTACTATCGTTCTTCTCCAGACCTGATTATTTGCTTGCTCTTTATTTATGATAATGATACTGACGACGGTGAATTTTATTATTTTGTCTGTAGTGATTTGCAAGAGATGTAAAACCTTCTTGAATAAACAAATGACTCATTTCGACTTATATGTAGCCGAGACAACCGAGCCGAGTTCTGATATGCCTGAAGACCAACCATCAGAAACAGAACAGGTAACTTTTTACCTGGAGGTATGCTGATGTAAAACTGCATGCATAGCGGGAGAGAGGAGGAACAGAGGCAGGGCTGTTCGTACCCCTTTGACAGCGCTAGATAGCTCCTTTGTACTGTTCGTAGTTAACTCATTAACGTTGTACATCGTGGAGAATATCTCAATCTCCTAATCTCGACACCGAAAGGAGTCAAGAGATTTCTTTAATTTTTTAAAGGCTTGAACCTCTATTCAGTTAAAATAGAAATTAAGTTTATCATGATATTTTTCAGTCTGCATATAGCAGTATAGTCGACGCAAAAATGAAAAGTGGAAAATTATTTCTTGTTTGTTTAATAGGAGCAAGAAGAGGAGAAGAAAAGTACGGATACTTCTGACGAGATAACAGAGGCAATGAGAAAACTCGAAATAACTGAACATGATGACACACTGAGCGTATTTTCTCCAGACACCATGAGTACTGCATCTTCTTCTGGCGAGGCACCCGAATTCCCTTCTGCTGTCCTTGCATTAAACAGATTCTTGATAGCATGTCAGCTGGAGCCTATTGTGAAGCCAATGCTTGATTGGGAAGAAGTTACAGAGAGAACACAGCGGCGATATGTGCAGAGGACGTGTGATGTCATAGTTTCTGTCCTTAATGCAATATCTCCCCAGAATGCAGCTCACCTGTGGCAAGCTTTACAGATGTCCAAAAACATGAGCAAAGCGTTTGGTCTTACTCACTTACAGTCCGAAAGGGGATATTTAGATGCTTATAAAAACGCGGATAGCTGGGATACTCGCCGACAAGTGTTGTCTACCTTCTCTGACGTTGCCAGTTTTAGCGTGGCCTCAGAATACATTCCAGAGCTAACCCGTTATCGATACACTATGGCTAATCTTCATCGTCTTCAATATGGAAGAAGCACTCCAGTTCCTGTAAAAAGAACGCCTCGCCTTCGCATAAGCCACCACCAGTTGGAACATTTTCTAAGTTTTATAACCAGCCCCCATATTGTACAGGACTTGCCTTTTGGAGAAAGACAATTAAAACTGTCATAAGGGAGAACAATAACCGTGCCAAATATCATTTGTTCAATGGTGCCTGAAAGGATCGTTACCCAATATTCTAAATACTGCGAGAAATCAAACTTTAAACCATTCAGCAGGAGAACCATGCTCAGAATACTTGATGAATGCAGTGCGTCTGTGCGGAAATCGCTCCAGGGCCTGGATTATTTTGCAGCACAAGGGGCGCGAGCATTTGACGACTTGGCGGAACTTGTGCAAACTGTGTCCCCTTTGAGGAAAGATGGTGAGAGTTGGGCTTCCAATACACAAGATTGTTTGAAAGTCAGCAAGCTTTATCTGAAAGGAGACTACAAGGTAATAAACAATAAATTATCTAAATATTGATTGCTTCTTTACCCTAACAAATCGTTAATATTCTGTCGACAGCTGCACGTCAGCGACAACACGCAGGTTGCAGATCACTGCTATATCTACGCACTGAGTGACAAGGCAGACAAGGATTTCAAGCGCAATTGTAAGCATGAACATAAAGAACGATGCGACCAATGTAACGCCCTTGATGACACACTCAAGAGTATAGAAGATGCCATAGATGAATGTGAGTTTTCTTCAGATGAAGACAGGGACGAATGTCTCTATCTTTGTCAGTCTTCAAAGCGTGCCATTTATTCTTGGAAAAGCCATCAACTAAGAAGTGTCCGACAAGATGAGGCTCGCCTTGATATCATAAACCTTCTGGATAATGGTACAGTGTGGATCCTGTCGTTAACGACTGGGCCATGAAATTCCTGCCCCGCCAGTACCGAGAGTCCCAATCAGACTGGTTCGGGAAAAGAGGCATATCCTGGCACATCTCTGTGGTGTTTAGACGGTTCAATGGCGAACTTCAGTCCCAAGGTTTTATTCACATCATTGATTCCTGCAGTCAAGACAGCTCCGCCATCATAGTCATCATGCAGAACGTGCTCAAGACCTTGGAGACTGATAATCCAGATATAAGAACAGCGTTTCTCCGTCAAGACAACGCGGGCAGCAGCAACCATCCTTGCATGCCAGTACATTGAAAGAACGACCAAAATCAAATTATCAAGGATTGACTTCAGCGACCCCCAAGGTGGCAAGGGCCCTGCAGACCGACTAGCAGCCAGATGTAAAAGCCATATCCGTTTGTTCGTGAATGAGGGCAATGATGTTACCAACGCTCTAGAAATGAAAGATGCCCTTCTGTCCAATGGAGGAGTAGAGGGGGTCCGAGTTGCTGTAGCGCCGAGAATTGATAGCTCTTCCCTTGATCAGCTGGGAAAACTTCCGGGGATAAGCAAGCTGAATAACTTCGAATATAAGAAAGAAAGTATCATTGCATGGCGTGGCTACAACATTGGTAAAGGCAAGAAGATAAAGAAGGAAACGATCCAAGAGGGTAAGTATAGCAGTGACGTAAGGGTTCAGTGTGTCGTGATATTCTTAATGGTTTCCTCTATCACTTTTCCAGATATGAGCATCAAATGGATTGAAGTGGAGTTTTCACCCGGCAGTTTTAGACCTGTTGTATCTAGAGCTAGACAGACAACCAAAGACCCGAGCCAAGAAGCGGAAGAGGAGGCGGTCCCTCAGCAAATACAGACTTCAATCTACTCATGTCCTCAAGAAGGTTGTCTCCGTGTTTTCCAAAGATCTTCAGCACTAGAGAAGCACCTGTCCCTAGAATCCTGCACGAACACTCCAGAGAAGCAATCGATGCTAGACCTAGCAAAAGAAAGGTATGCATGTCATCTCAAGGAAGGTGTTGATGCCATTCCAACAATTATGGTTTCTTCCTCTAATGATACTACCCAAAGAAGCTCAAGCACTACGCTTGATATGGGATGGGCACTCAAGGAAGCCCGGAAAACGTACCGGTTTAATGAGAAACAGAAGTCATATCTTATAAAGAAATTTAACATCGGGCAACAAACCGGACGGAAGCTGAGTGCTGAGAGCGTATCGAAAGATATGAGACGTGCCCGTGGCGACGATGGTACGCGACTGTTCAGTGTCTCAGAGTTCCTTTCAGTCGAACAGGTAGCCTCATTTTTTTCGAGAACTGCATCCAAAGCACGGAATCAGACGGCAGATGTAACGGAGGAAGACGCTCGCGCCGCTATAGAAGAAGAAAACTACCACCAGGCCAAAGAATCAGTGTTGTCATCCCTTGGTCTACAGCACCCAGTAATTTATGACCAGTACAATGTGTGTCAGTTGGTCAAAGAATCGAAACTGAATAAGTTGAAGGTCGACATGCTTTGTATGATGTGTGAAGACCTGGACCTGGATGTACCTGCGAAGCCAGTTAAGAGGAAAGCACCCTATTTGCAATTATTAGAAGAAGTGGTTGCAAGCTGCAGTTGCAATAAGTAGTTTTTTTTTTATTATATGATTTCTTTCTCTTCACTTGAAACGTTTTCTTTGCCATGTTGTTGTAGCTCTTGGAATCTGTCCTATAAATATGGCACGCGTCCGGCTAGATTAGAGGCTCAAAAAGCTATTTGTTTATTCATTAT